>NW_024883155.1:0-120690 GCF_019059575.1 Amphibalanus amphitrite
CAGAGGACAGAGAGACAGAGGAGGGAGAGAGAGGGGGAGAGAGAGAACAAAAACTGTTCCAGCCTAGGAGGCAGGAGGCAGCCTAGAAGGGTTGATGCTAAGCTAGTCTCAAAGGACATTGCAAAGTGCAACCGTCTGAGAGGACAGGCTTCTGCAACGATGGCAAGAGATGAACAACTATGTCCTTCGCCCCAGGGGGGGGGGGGGCATATGTTACCATACCCTGTCGTGTGTTTTGCGTATAAATAAAAAAAAAAACGCGGCGCGGCGCCGCGCCGCTTGGCAGAGCCTTTTTTGCATCAATTTTAGTCAATCTGTGAAGTTTTTGACCTCAGGTCATGTCAGGTCAGGTCACCAGGTCAAGTTAACTGACAAGGCCTAAAAAAGTTGCAATCATGTCCAGCCTGCAGTGTTTGTCAGAAAGGTTTTAAACTTGGTGGATTGCATGATGTTATGGGCGCCTACAATTTGTATATCTCGGATTTTTTTATATCCGTGACCTAAGGTCAGGTCAGTGGCGTGACCTTACCATTATAAGTCAAGGGAGAAAAATGAAAATGCCTCTAGATCCGTGTGGCGTGTGTACGCATAGGAACAGTCCAAATACTTCAGAATCACAATGATTTGGACCACGCGTGACGACCAAGGTGTCTTTTTTGCTGATAGCCTCTAGAAAGGTCATTTGAGGTCATTTGAGGCTACAAACAGATTTTTGCCAATAACTCTCGATTGGAAAGAGATAGGACGCTGGGAATGGCCTTATTGTGTTTGTCTTGTTGAGACGCATCGAATGATATGCAACATGACCTTTTCCGGTTTGGTCATGACCTTGACCTGAGGTCAAATTTTCAAGTTGACCTTTCAAGGTCAAGGTATAATTCATTCGACGCGTCTCGTCGAGAGGAACACGATTCTGGCAATAGAAATGTCGTGGCTTTTTCTAGTCAAAAGTTATTGTTGAAAAACACTTTGCGAAAAAACAGCTATTTTTTAGTTTTTGCCCTCTGGAGGCTAAACCGTTGACCTGAGGTCAATTTTGATGATGACCTTATCAAAAGAAGAGTTCAAAAGCTATCGATTGCGTTTCCATGCGTTTTTCTAGCTATCATAGTTCCTGAGATAAATGCATGTTTTCTGAAAAATACAATGACATTTGGCAAATTTTGACATTTGATAGCCTCCAGTGACCCCAATATTGCTCCAAGATGAAAAATGACCGAAATACTTTCAAGCGTACTCATTGAGAGCTATCGACTGCTCTTTACCGCGTCTTTCTAGCCCTCTTAGTTTTTGAGTTAGAGGTGGGTGGTAACATATGCCCCCCCCCCCCACTAGGGCGAAGTTGGCTGAGACCGCCACTGGGGCGCGGGATATCATAAATCGGATGATCAAGAAATCGTCTAATCTGTTGGTAGGCTCCACATAATAGAGGCTCTGGGCCGTTGATCTTGATGGGGAGCATTCATTCTGGCCAGGGTTCATAATGTCCAGGGTACGCTATGCCCAGTGTCAAAATGGCCAGTGCCTTGAATGGGCCAGAGTTCATAATGTCCAGGGATTGCATGGTCCAAATGTGGCCAACTGGCTGCAGATAGGGTATATTCAAAGAGGCCAGGGTTCATAATGTCCAGGGCACGATGTGTCCAGTGTTCAAAATGGCCAGGGTTCATAATGTCCAGGGCACGATGTGTCCAGTATTCGAAATGGCCAGGGTTCATAATGTCCAGGGCACGATGTGTCCAGTGTTCAAAATGGCCAGTGCCTTGAATGGGCCAGAGTTCATAATGTCCAGGGATTACCTAGTCACTGAAAGTGACGTCATTATGTAAAAAACACGGAATCAGCTCAATGCAAAGCAGTGCAGTGCCGAAGGCAATGCCTTAGGAGAGATTACAGGCAATAGTAAATCAAATATTTTTAGGTTAAGTGGTTATGTATCTGGCTTCAGGCCGAAGGCCTGAAGCCTGATGCATAACCACTTAACCTAAAAATATTTGATTTACTATTGCTTGCAATCTATTCATGCGAGAAACTATTTTCTTATCCCTGGTAGGCAAACATCATTACCTTAGGTTAGGTTAGGTTAGGTTAGGTTAGGTTAGGTTAGGTTAGGTTAGGTTAGGTTAGGTTAGGTTAGGTTAGGTTAGGTTGGGTTGGGTTGACTATGTCATCCCTGGACACTATGAACTCTGGCCCATTCAAGGCACTGGCCATTTTGAACACTGGACACATCGTGCCCTGGACATTATGAACCCTGGCCATTTCGAACACTGGACACATCGTGCCCTGGACATTATGAACCCTGGCCATTTTGAACACTGGACACATCGTGCCCTGGACATTATGAACCCTGGCCTCTTTGAATTTACCCTATCTGCAGCCAGTTGGCCACTTTTGGACCATGTAATCCCTGGACAATGTGAACACTGGCCAATTCAAGGCACTGGCCAATTCGAGCACTGGACACATTGTGCCCTGGACATTATGAACCCTGGCCTAAATGATACGCACCCGATCTTGATACGATCGTCCACATTCCACAAGGATCCTGCCGCTTAGAGCGACACCTGTCGGTCAGCTCTGCGGCCACCTGTCGGGATTTCACAGAACCAACTGCTGTGAGCTGAAGGGTGGTCGACTTTCCCTGTGGGCCGAGTCGAATGTGCCCATACGCTTATAAGCGAATTTATTGGTTACTTTGACCTTGTTGATGACGAGGTCAAAGTTTTTCAGGCGAGACATTAACGCAATGACAAGGCAGCCAGTGGATAAAAGTGGTCAATAATTGCAAACAAATGTTTCAACTTGGTAGCAGGCTATTATCACCACGGGCGTAGGAACGTCATGAAAAGTGGGTGGGCCACCCTGTCAAGGGGCCTCCTTTTCCAGGGGGCCTCCTATTTTCAGGGGCCTCCAACTTTTGCCTCGTCGTACTGGCTGCTTTCAAATATGACCTCCAAATCTAGCTTCTGAGATCGGTCAGATGTACCCAGGGGCGTAACCGCTTAAGCGAACAGTGCGGAAAGTCCGCACCATTTTTAAAACTTATTCCCCCTCCGATTTTTTTTAGAATCTATTTGCCGCAAACGGCGCATGACCCCTGAAAGCCCTTACGCAAATGTCTTCCTCGTTTCCCAGGTGCCCCCATTACCTTCATAGGCGCTCTCTTTGGCATATAAGCGCCCTATGTATAGTCATCAGAGACATCCCTATGTCCCACAGTCGCCCCGTTGTCGCATACAATGTGCGCTTATCATAGGCGTCTCTCTTTTATGGACACTTGAAGGCGCCTCTCTTTGCCATGCCGGCGCCCCTGTTTCTTATGAATGAACCCCCATGGCATTGATCAATTGCAGTCGTAGACCTCGATTGCATGTGGACGCCCATATATGTAGGCCTCAGAGGCACCCCTCTTTCGCATTGAGGCGCCCCTATGGGCTTCATAGGCGCCCCTATATTGCACGTAGGTGCCCTACGGTCTCAGAACCGCTCCCATTTGGCATGCAGACGCCCATCTTTCGACGGAGGAGCCGCTGTGGTTCTTAGAGACGGCATGTTGCTCCCAGACGCAGATGGGGCTCTCGGAGTCGACAGTGTGAGACCTTCAGTCGCTGATGGGTGCCCGCCAGATGTCGGGACCCTCGTAGACGCCGGTATGGGGCCCTCAGAGATGCCGGTATGTGACTCTTAGAGACACCGGTGTGGAACCCTCAGATACTTCAGTGTGAAGCCCTTACAATTGCTGGTGTGAAGCTATGAAATATGAATGCGCTGGCTTAAATCCCTCAGAGGCCGGTACATGGACATTAGAGCTCAGTGAGAGCTTGTGTGGTGTCTTCAGTGGCCTTGTGGAGCCGTTAGACATCAACATGGTGCTCTCAGGAGCCGGTGAGTCCTCAGTCACCGGTGTGGGGCCTTCAGAGCTCCGAGATACTGGTGTGGGGCCCTCAGAGGTGTCGCTGTGGGTCCTTCAGATATACCTATAGAGCCTTGAGATACACAGGTGTGGTGGCCCACAGAGGCGCCGGTGTGGGGCCCCAGAGCCACCGATATAGGGCCCTAAGCGACACTAGTATGACCCTCAAAGGCGCTGCTGTGTGGCGCTCATTAACCCGCGCCCCGCTGGGGGGGGGGGGGGGCAGAATCTGCCCCCCCTCCCGTTTTTCGCCAATAACTTCTAAACGCGTTACGCCAGCGACGTCAAACTTTCAGTACCTTATCATACATCAATTTGACACGTTCCCTGAAAATTTGAGCGAAATCCGTCGGAAAAGTTTTGAGAAATTGACGTTTTAGTGACGTCATGTTCGCCATTTTCGCCTCAAAAACGGCAAAATTTCAAACGCCGCTAACATCTTCATTTTTAAAGGAATCAAGACGTAACAAAAAAGGTTATACGTGATTCTACTTTGTCTATCAAATGGCGATCTCGGTTTTTTGAAAATTTTGGATTTTGGCCAAAATTTTTCCAAAAAACTGACTTTTTTGGGAAAATATTTATAAAATCCAAAATTTTGAGTTTATCGAAAAAACCGGAATATATGTCAAAGAAGTGATCTATGTGCACCTACACACCAATTTTTAGAAGAATCGGTTCAAAAATGTGGGAGTTATTCAAAATTTTATGACGTCACGACACACAAAATTTTTGAAAAATGATTTTTTTGGAAGTTCTAGACCTCGTACGGAAACAAAAATAGCACCATTCGATTCGCCGTGAAAAACTGCATCGAATAGACACCTTTTTAGGCCTTAACAACCAACTTCAAAATTTGACCTCACTTGACCTGACCTTGACCTGACCTCGACCTGAAATTCATCCAGAGGTGGTCCATATCACTTATTGAGTGTGCCTATTGAATTCCATGAGTAAAATGACCCATAAAACATGTGTCGCACATGCCCTTTTCTATATTTTGTTTTTGGTGACCTGACCTGACCTGACCTGACCTTGACCTTGACCTTTGAATGACATTGTGTGCAACGAATATTGTCTTGGTAGTCTAAGAACACGTTTTGGGCAATCAGTCTCAGTCCATTCTTCGGCAACTACGGTGCAAGGCCGATACTGTAGAAACTTGCATTTTGTACCCTTGACCTGACCTTGACCTGACCTCTGACCTACTTAAGCAAAAAAATTTGGGCTCTTAAGATCCGCCTTGTTGAGAGCTTTCGATTGCCGTTTTCCCCGTATTTCTACGACCATCGGTTCGGAAGTTAGACAGGGGGGGGGGGCAGAATCTGCCCCCCCCCCCAGCAGGGCGCGTATGGCTGAATAGCCCAGCGGGGCGCGGGTTAACACTGGTGTGGAGCCATCACAGGCGGGTGGAGCCGTTAGAGGCCGGAAAGGGCCCTTTAGATGCCTACAAGGAGCCTTCAGAAGTCGGCGTGGCACCCTTATGGGATAAGCATGTCTACTTAGGAGCCCTTGAGGTGCTCTCATGAGCTCTGTTGTGCCCTACCGAGCCGAAATATGGCCACGGCCAGTTGCCGCCGCATGGCTCTTCGGACTATCATTCTCAGAGACCTCATCTGCCTAGTTTGAATAGAAGGGCCTCTCAGACAATCAGTATCATGGGCCTCCTCTGGCTAGTATAAATAGAAGGGCCTGTTAGACCATCAATCCTAGGAGCCTCTTCTGGTTAGTATAAATAGAAGAGCCTCTTAGACCATAAATCTCAGGGGGCTCCTGTGGACAGTATAAATAAAAGGGCCTCTCAGACCATCAGTCTCGGGGGCCTCCCTAGAAAAGTGTAAATGTGGATAGAGGGCCCCCTCAGATTCATTAGGAGTGGACCTCTCTGACTTTCAGTCTCAGGGGCCTCTTGTGGCCAGTATGAATATAAGAGCCTCTCAGACCATCGGTCTTAGGGGCCTCTTCTGACTAGTTTGGATAGAGGGCCCTCGCAGACCACCGGTTTCAGGGGCCTCCAGTGGCCAGTTATATGAACAGAAGGGCCTCACAGTCATCAGCCTCGGGGGCCTCTTCTGACTGGTGTGAATATGAGGGCCTCTCACACCATCAGTCTCAGGGGCCTCCTCTGCCTAGTGTGAATATAAGGGCTTCCCAGGCCATCAGTCTCAGGGGACTCTTCTGACTGGTGCCGGATTGAGGGACCTCCCAGACCGAAAGTTTTGGGGGTCTCCTGTGGCCAGTATGAATAGAAGGGCCTCTAAGTCCATCAGTCTCATGGGCCTCTTCTGCCTGGTGTGATTATAAGGGCCTCTCAGGTCATCAGTCTCAGGGGCCTCCTCTGACTACAGTGTAAATGGATAGGCCTCTTCTGACTATTGAGGATAGAGGGGCCTCCTCTGACTAGTGAGGGTAGGGGGCCTCGGCTGGACCGCCAGTATCAGGGGCCTATTCTGACTAGTGTGGATGGAGGGGCCTCCCAGACCACCAGTCTCAGACCTCTGACTAGTGTGGATAGAGGGGCCTCCCAGACCGCCAGTGTCAGGGGCCTCCCCAGACCAGTGTGGATATTGGGGCCTCCTCAGATCCACTAGGGCCTCTCAGGCCATCAGTCTCAGGGGCTTCGACTGACAAGTATGAACAGAGGGCCTCCTTGGATCCATCACGGCCCCTTGGAGTCCGTGCGTGGGGATTCGTGGAACTTATTTTTACCGAGTTTGTTTATTCTGAAAGGTGACGACGTCCTCTCAAATCGAGACGAGGGGCCTCGAGTAAAAAGTGGGTGGGCCAAAACACATGGCTGCCCCCCCCCCCCCCCCCCACCTCGAAAAGTGGGTGGGCACTTGCCCACCTGGCCCCCCCTGTTCCTACGCCTATGATTATCACACGAGATTCACCAAAACCTCACAACACCCATATATGGCTGCTCTCCAGCGCCCGCAGTCTCCGTGTCGTTCCTGATTGGCTGTTTCGTCTTACCTGAGCTGTGACGTCACCCGCATCCCCGGCTGTGATTGGTTGTATCTTCACGCCCCGCAGCTCAGGCTGCGGCTCGGCAGTGACCTTGACCGGCCGGGGGCCACATGTTCAGTGACATGTCAAACTTGAGCTTTGATCAAGGGCTTTGATACCAAGCCATGATGTGGAGTGGTGGATTTCACTGGAAGTGGTATTTAAGGGTGAGTGAAAATGTTGAAATATCTTACCTTAACTTACCTTACGGTAATCGGTTGAAGAAGGCCCATCATGGGTCTGTGGGCCCGGTCTCAACTAGCTCCCAGTGTAGGTTGACAGTCACTTGGCGATTGATAGTGATTGCTAGTGCTTTAACGTGCTATGTCAGATATAATGGCTCCGGTATTTGCGGAAATGGAGTTATATAGTTCCTTTTGTTAAAGGGACTATCCCACCTTCTAAAATGTTGTTAAAACCAGTTAAATTTTGCCCGACTTTATAGATTGGATGACCAGGAACACGGTTCTGGCATTTATTTTTCATTAAACATCTTAGGCTTCCCATATTCCAAACACAAACTTTCAAATATGTGACGTCACAACCCAAAATTACCTCCTTCCCCAGGCCACATTACTGTCATAAAGCTGATTCTTTTTACTCTGTAGGCACCACAACAAAGTTCAGACCAAGTTTTAAGCGATTTTTCAACGAACAAACCCATTTAAATCAGAATGACTAAACGAGGTGACGTCACACTAACGGTCGCTCCATGTTGAAGATAGGGCCTTGTACAAGGCCCATTTTCAAATGAAGGGAACGAATTTCTTCAACAGCAAGAGGCCGCGGGGGTTGCAACCTAGATAGATAGTGGTTTCTGAACCTCGCCGCAAACTTGGCTATCTCAACTCAAACCCCATGTTAAAGGTGGGATAGTCCCTTTAACCCGGCGGCCGCTGGGCCTCCGCGCCACCCGCCGGCCGCCGCTGGGGGGGGGGGGGGGCATATACATAGTTGCCCCTCCCTTTACTTCTGCGACGATATCGTCGCAACGCGAAGAGATAGAGAAGCGAAACTTTGCACACATCTTCCTGAATACCTAGCCGAGAGTGTGTCCAAATTTGGTGTCGATTTCATTTGAAATGACGTCACAGTGACGTCATAAGTGAAATTATAGATTTGCGACTCTCATATTCCTCACGATACATCAGATATATGGGACCGAATATAAAGGGCAATTATTGGTCAGAAACTAGATGGAAGTGTAGTTAGATGTTTTAGGATGACAGCAGGTGCTGTCTAGTTTATTTACAGTCGAGTTTCATGCTCAGCGTCATCAGAAACGGCCCATATCGGAAAACGACAAAACTGTATGACGTTACTGTGACGTCATCTTAGGTGCTACAACCACAAAACTTTCCTCAAACATTGCCTAGGTATTCATTTGAAGCTATGCCAAGTTTCACGTTCGTAGCTCATCAGGTTTCGGAGATATTTCACAAAACGTAAAGGGGGGCAACTTTATGCCCCCCGTGGCTCGTGGGTTAAAGGAAGGGTGCCACGTTCCGAAATTTTTGTTCTATGAATCTATTTTACTTATTTGAATTTTTAGACGTGGTTAGCGCGTCCACAATATACAAAAAACCGAAACATTGCATTTAATAAATTGGCCAAAAAAAAGATCGTTGTTTATATCACCACTACAACTCAAGGTCGTTTGATGTGGCAGCTAGGACGGCTGGCATATCCTGTTGTCATGGCAACATATCATTCTGCCATTTGCATTGATGGCGCAACTGAGACAAAAAGATGAACAAATAAAAAGGAAGAAGATAACATGATTTGAACTAAGTTGTAGGTAACCAAGTAGGTAACTGTTGGCCATATTTCATCATCAAATAAGAACATCAAATAAGTCGAGTAAAGGTTTTTCCTTTACAATGCTTAAGAGATCTATGGAACCCTTCACCCTTCATGCAACTTACTAGAAAAACTTCCCAATTAAAATTTTAAAACTTAAGTGTATACCATAAAGAAAAAATATACCCTTTCAAAATGATAAAACATGCTTCAAAAGTATAACTTTTATACATACCTTTGCTGATTTCATGTTTTATAAAATACCCTTAACACGACGAGGAAATAGTGCTGAAGATTTTTGCCTGCCCGAATGCTGGCAGCAAAACTCGCAAATGATAACTTCACGTGCGGATTCAATGCTGACCGTCTCGAGCATAGGTAAGTGAAGCCGGTTTTTAGGTTCATGTGAGGCTAATCTTGTAAAAACTGCGTTGTGTCCAAAAGGTGGCACCCTTCCTTTAAAGCCGACTATCACTTTACCTAATCGTCTGTTTGAGCACATCACAGGATTTGTTAGATGAATTACCTGGAAACTGGTTAGCCCGGTTAGCCCCGGCGAGAGGGGCAGCTTCTGCCCCATGGCTTACTTCCAAACAGGTGGTCGTAGAAAGATGGGAAATCGGCGATGGAAAGCTCTCAAGAAGACGAAGCTTCGTAGCACAATATTTTCTTACCTTAGTAGATCACAGGTCAGGTCACGGTCAGTTCAATTGTGTGAAAGTCATTGATTTTTATATCAAATAAATGCCTTTGGATCAAATAACTCGTTTTTAGGTTTACAAGACAAGGTGAATTGCATAGGATGCCATGCAAAGGTCAAGGATAAGGTCAGATCAGGTAACCAAAAGCGAACTGGTCCCAGCTCTGTCTCGTATGAGGAAAGTGAACCGCAGTGTCTTGCATGCTTCCACAGGGCCACTCTTTCAAGCTGCAGGCTAGCGTCTCGGTTGCAACAGCTTGTCTTCGATAACAGCTACATGAAGTGGTTCACTCAGTGCATGTGTGCAGAAGTGATGAGCTGCTTAGGAGTATATCATGCATAGCCTATTGGCTGATATTCGCGCGTCTTACGATAGCCCGTAGATACCTATCCTATCACTTCGTGTGCTGTCTGACTTCTGAGTCAGATACGATACCTGACTTATATTGACGATGCTATGTGCACTGCTGATAACTCGCGGTTCAGGCGATGGCGATGATGACGATATTAACATTTACAATAGGCCGCTTCCCTATCATCAGCCGTTTATAAACGCGTGTTGTAGTGTGATTTTAGTTGCCCTTTGTTCCAAACCTGGATAAAATGTGAGAATGATCCTTGGTGCACTTAGAGAGGCGCCTATGAGAGACGTCCACCGCAGACTCTACGGTGGACGGTGGACAGTGGGCAGTGGACAATGCACGGTGGGCGGTGGACGGACAGTGGAGTGGATGGTTGACGGTGGACCACCGTGCAGTGAGCATCTTCAACCGGAAAAGCCGATTTAAGTTGATTCGAGTGAGTTCAGTGCTGTGATAAAGTCTGTGACCTCTGACGCTGAACCTTGATCCCTGAGTATGATCTGTGACCTCTGAGCATGACAAGTGATAACTGTTCCCCAGTCATCAGGACGCTGTTGCCGATTGATGTCTCATTCGACCGCGACGTACTCATTTGTGAAGGCTGCGCTGAACACCGAAACGAAGTGGGTTTGTCAGCCTCTTTGTCAGCATCTAGAAGATGAGCTTTACAAAATCCCTACAGACTCGTCACGATGATAAATAAATTATAAAACCATCTATGTTCATTGTGTATCTCATATGACTCGCATATAACGCTCGGTAAATTTGCCTTATGTCGTAAGCCGGCGCCCCAATCCCAGGCCAATTGGGACGGTAGACGGTCAACTACTGTTAACGCCAGACCCCTTGAGACCCTAATTTTTCGCGATTACTTTTAAATGCGTGAAGGAATTTCAACCAAGCTCAGGACATGGCCGTTTCAAGACAGGCCGAAACTTTTACAATTTAGATATTTTATCGCCATTTCAATATTTCAGGCACTTGTCATTGACTCGTAATGTTAAATTTCGAGCAAGATTTTCATCCGGTGTGTAGAGGCTATCACCAGTCAGTGATACGTTATGACGTCACAGCTAAGCCCCGCCTCTGTGGTCTTGGCCTGCGGCGGTTTCGGGCCGGCGCGCGGTCACTCTCGCTGTGGCGGGGAGCGGGGACGGGCGACGGTCGAGCGGTGCCGAAAGCCGGCGGAGTTGTGCGTAGCGTCTTGGCTGACAGTGCCCAGAGAGCGACATGATGACTAAGGAGTCATAAATGCTCAATGCGCATTGCTTCTACAATGCTGATATGTTCGCTGATATTTTTTTTATAAGCTGCATATGACGGGCAGATGGCATATAACTGACATAAGGTTAGGAAATATTCGCCTGTATTTAAAGCTTATGGCGTTGCAGATAATGCGATAATGGGATGTCGGATGTCACCAAGTAGCTGCCGATTTGTACATCGCTATGCAACCATCGAACAACGCAATAATAAGTTAATTGCCTGAGCTTCACATCATACGGCTCGCTCGTATTTCAAACAGATACCCTACATCGAAAATCGTATTTGTTAGGAATCGTTAACGTTTGTTCGAAGCACGACTGAGTAGTAGGTTGAGGAGTGATGGTCCTCTTGGTCCTATATACAAGAGTCAACAAGAGCCTAACATTTACTTGACCGTCTGCTGCAATTGACTCATAGCACGTGAAGCGTCAGCGAAATTCATAGTCCTTCACAGATGGCAGGGGTGTCGTTTGTACAGAGGTCGCTGATGGGCACGGGTCAATGCCGCAGTCGTGGGCGGAGCCTAATGTCATATGACGTAGAAAGCCTCTATCCAGGATGGAAAAACAGTTAACATTACGAGTCAATGACAAGTGCCTGAAATATTGAAATGGCGATAAAATATCTAAATTGTAAAAGTTTCGGCCTGTCTTGAAACGGCCATGTCCTGAGCTTGGTTGAAATTCCTTCACGCATTTAAAAGTAATCGCGAAAAATTAGGGTCTCAAGGGGTGTGGCGTTAACAGTAGGAATGTTCTTCATCGATAGTTCCACGGAAATGCTATAAGTCTAAGTATTGTTAATCGCCACAGATTTGGAACTAAGCGCCGTGCGAGCTGAGCCGATCGCTGATACGAACATCTTCTGGTGACGGAGGGGACTGAGGCACGTGCCAACCTGGCCATCATCAGGGATGTCAACATGACCACTAGGTCAGAAGCGAGACGAAGGAAGAGAGAGAGAGAGAGAGAGAGAGAGAGAGAGAGAGAGAGAGAGAGAGAGAGAGAGGGGGAGAGAGAGAGAGAGAGAGAGAGTAGAGGAGAGTTCTGGTGAGATGGGGTACTAGGTTCCATGGGGTTGACATAGGGGACATGCTGTGTGTAAATTTATACATGACTGCTAACTAACGCACTATCAGTTTAGTTACAATCAGTTCCCAGAACCTCCCTGCATTTTATGTCAATGGGTCGTGTACAGGCCTTTCGGCATTCTTTTACAAGCCCACGATTGAAATCGAGGAATCTACCTGTCGGCGCTGCTAGTGCTGAAGGTGCGCTCTTATCGTACACCAGCACATGCCATCTGATGGCGGAATGGTCTGACTAAGCCTGAGTGTATTTACACAATTCTTCAGTGTCTGATAGCGTCTTGGCGTCTTAGTGGCAGGGCAATTTTGTGGGTGCCATCATGCCTGTCAAGCTTGTGGACACGGATTTGCGCACTCTACCGTCCCTGAAAATGGAGCAGCTTTTGAGTGGTATCATGTCAATTAATAGTTCTGGGCTTTATCGAAAATATAGTGTAATTCGGTGCTATTTTGGCAAGGTACCGGTTTCAGTGACCTAGTTACCTGACCTGAGGTCTCTGCGACTCAAAATTCCTATTCCACGTGTCAAATACATGCCCAAAGAATATCATCTGAAATTTCGTGGCACTATGTGCTACGGTGCTCCCGCTGTTTACGAAAAAGTTTTGTTGCCGGCTGCCGCTAAATTATTGCAATTTTACCTTAACCTTGCACCTGCTCTGTGAGTGTCTAGTGACCTGACTTGAAATGAATGTGACTTGACATTTTCAGAGAATGTGCCAAAAATATGTCGCATATGGTAGGTATGCAAGATTGTGTCATTTTTACGCCATCTGCGACAAATACAAGGGCTGCATCATCCCCCCCCCCTATGACCTGGCTAGGGTTATGAAAGGATTGAGTATTTCATATGAGCGTTACACATTTGTTCTTTATATAAGCGAAAAATGCAAGGTTTGGCTGGACTACGCCCTTTGTCGCTAAGTCAGACCAAGTATGTTGCTAGTTACATGTGACTTTACTTTTATGACCATACAAGTGTTCTCGTGGACTTTCTCGGCCCTTTAATTACCTGTTTGACTTTTTCAACCCCATTGGGCCCATTTTCAACCTCCCTGACGCTTTGTTGACCCGTCCGATCTATGTGACCCCATTGACCCCTGACCCTTCGCTAACACCTCCCACGTCCGAGCAGCTGACCCTGGATACGATCTGGCTCTACGTGTGCGGAATCGACCCGGCCTCCGGGGCAGGCTGCCCAGTCGGCTGTGTGTTATCCCCGAAGCTCTCACTTGTCTTCTGGAGATGGTCCGTGCTCACCTCAACTACGAAAGGTGAGAAGTCGGTGGTGAGAAATCGTGCTTGTGGTGTGTGGTGTTGGGAAATGTTTGAGTGGTGCGTGAGATGGTAAACAAGACATATCTTTTGTAACATTTATTGATCATACATCAAGCGGTGTTTTGCATGCGCGTAATCAGCCTGGGATGATCAGAAGCGACACCGAGGGAATGATACCGCGGAGGTTACTAAAGCATCACCGCACTAAGCTGTTCGACTATCGGTAAGCATGATTACATAGTAAAAACACCAATAAATGTGTCCAATCGGCGGGTGCCGCCTCCACATGTTAATTTGTGTTGATAGCTGCGAAAGCTGAAATTTGGCAAGCGTGACCTTTGATTCAAGCTGAATTTTTATGACAGCAGCTGTATTTTCACCCTCGCCCATGTTGGTGTTTTGCCAACGTCTATCGTAAAGGGGGGGGGGGAGGAGGGTCCGTTGGACCCTTTGCCGTTAAGCCCCTGATCGAGCTAGAGCTTCGCGGAAAAAAGAGCGTGTCGCCCTTGACGAGAGGAAGCCGATGATACCCAATTTTAAGGTCCTAGGTCATTGGTTGACAGGTCAATATAACTCAAAAGTCGGGAGAATCGGGACCTGTTAGAGCTTCGTAAAGTGAAGCTGTTGTAGGGTTTTGCGGGGTGCTGATCACGAATTTCAAGTTACTTTTTATCACAGATGATGTTTTCGCGCATTTAGGCCAGGACGGGTCAGGTCAGGTCAGGTCACATGTTACGAGGGAACCAAAACTACTTCTTAAATGTTCAAACGGTTTCTAAATGCGAAATCAACTCCAAAATCTACCTTAGAAACATGTAGAACTCGAAAGAGTGAACAAAGGTCATCAAAGGTCAGTGACCTGACTGACCTTCACGTGGCCTTGATACCCACTAGAATCCATGGGATCAACATCCTTTCACATGTTTGATCGCTTAAAGCCACAAAAAGACAATAAAACGCGTTCTACTCGAAATACGCCAAAACGCGATTCCGGCCAAACATGGTCTTGGAAAACAGGTCATAACTCACAAGTCAAAGGTCTTTTGAGTCAGGGTCATACAAATTATAGGGGAGGCGTAATATTGATTAACCCGCGAGTTGCTGGGGGGGCGTTAAACGCCCCCACCTTTCGCCGGGCCATAGCATAAAAACGGCGCGCCGCAGGCGCGCCAAATTTTGGGTACCTGTAGGGAATTGATTGAAGTTTATTGTGACAAAGTTTCAAAAAAAAATCGGTCGGAAAATTTTTGAGATATCGAGGTTTTAGTGACGTCATGATATCTGAGTTTTCGACCAAAAACGGCATATGTTCAAAAAATCATATAAAATCACAGAATAGACAAACAGACATGCCGTAAACGCCATTAGACTGCCAATACCATGATTAATCAAATGGCTATCTTCGATTATTGATTATCGTTCCGCATTTTCCATAATCTTGAAATGAATCTTGGCAATTTTTCGTGACTACTTCACGACCATGATACATGAATTTCTTAAATTGAACTTTTTGAGCCAAACACGTACACATATGATAAAATGAATGTCACCATCGTGTTCTACGCCCCAAATTACCTATAAACCATGTGTCACAGGCTGCGAATATCAGTTTTGATTTTCGGGGATATGTGCCTACCCGGTTGACCTGACCTTGACCCTGACCTATGCTTGACTGACCCCTACATGGAGCTGACACTCTTGTAGGCCTTATAAGATGGATTGTGCACCGTTTTCAAAGAGTTTATGGCGAGAGGCGCCCATTGCGAAGTCCTGAAGTCCATGCTACCGAAAGCCCGATTTCAGGTGTTTGACCTGACCTTGACCCGACCTGTGACCTCAAAATTCAACTTTAAAGTACTCATCTGAAGCGTCTCGTCGCGTTCTTTCGTTTGCCGCCTCGTGCGTTTCGCTGCGCCTATTGGTTCTCGAGTTATCGGCTGGGGGCGTTTAACGCCTCCCCCCCCCCAGCAAACGGTGGGTGGCGAAATACCCCAGCAACTGCCGGGTTAACTCGAGGGCACTGAAAGTTTCGTCGCAATCAGTCGCTTTTTGCGCGAGTTATTTACGAAAAACTAAGGGTAGGAGGCAGGGTTTCAGAGTCGGAGTCGGAGTCGGAGTCGCCCGGAGTCGTGGCAATCAGCCAGGAGTCAGAGTGGGAGTCGGAGTCGGTCCAGCTGCCTCGACTCCGGCTCCGGAAAGTTAACTGAAGTCAATCCGTCTTATCACTTTTCAGCTGTTTTTAACCAGTTTCCCCACGGCAAAATTCGCTTCTGGTGATCACAAACAAGGTATTTTTTTCACACATCTTGTTTTTGTTCTGAAAAGCTAACATTGCATCTTACAAATGTCAATTTATGTCATAATTTAATAGGCAAACATTTTGTATTTGCGTTATAACTTCTACTATTCAGTCTGTATATTTACTTTCTTCTTTTATCGCTCCGAGAAGTGCCTAACACAAACACAGACCGACATGATGGCGATGCCCGTGGTCATGATACGGCCACACTCGTGCTTCTCGGCGGGTTTTCAAGCTGGTCGCCAGCCGCTGGTCTCTAAGACTTGGGAGAAATGGTGACCGCATGAACGAAACCGGAGTGATCTCCCGGTGCGCGAACAGGGTGTCCGGAAAGTTCTGGCGCCTCTTTTGGACGTCGTCTAACGCGCACTGTGATTATTGGACTTTCAACCAATCACCGCAGATATGACCCCTCGTTCACCGCTCAGCTAAGGGTCGCGTAAATATGACCTTGAATCGTTTTCAGTGCTAGGTATATGGGCGAAGATGCGCCTTGTCTCTGAAAGCCCGGTGCGGCTTGAACAAGGCGCGAGTTGCAGCGCGATGCGGCGTTTCCCGGCGAACGGTTGAGCAGGCAAAGGTGCATTCCGGATCGGAAATTTCTTAGAAAATATTATCACTCAGTTACGACCACGGTATGCCAAAGCTGCTGAGACTAAAGCAGCATTTCAGCGGCAATCGAAGAAAATCTGGGGTCTGATGGGCACAAATGTTCCATCATCTTCGTCAAGGTTAAATAAATGGCTGACAGGCTGGTCCACGAGGGGTCCCTGGACACGACAATCAAGGCGACGTGCCCTAAGGGTCATTTCGCACTTAAACAGCACGGAACGCCCTCCAACAACGCCGCTGCCGTCCAAACCAAACTGACAGAGGAGCTCGGCGGACCAGATCACCATGGTGAAATGAGATTAGGCCACCTTATTATCCCAGCCTTAACCCGCTCAACTAAGGCATGCTACGCGTTTTGCAGAATAAGCTCTCGGCCACCTCTCATCTCAGCCTGGAGTCGCTGAAGACTCGCATCATGACAGCATGGGAGGACAGGAAATGTCCTGCATCGTCAAAAGCCACAGGCGTTTCCGCCCTTGCGTCGAGACCGTCGTCGGCACAGACGGTGGTTTCAATGAATGGGGACTTAGCAGAAGCATGTGGCTTGGTGTTCCTGGTCATTGTTTTGTTCTATTGCCGAGTATATATGGACCAAAGGCATTTATTTCAAAAGGACACCCTGTTGACCTAACATGGCGCGTCATATCACGCGGAATTTTGGCAGCCACCATTGCCCTTTGTATCAGACCCGGAGTCGGAGTCGGAGTCGGAGTCGGTCAGGAGCCCGGAGTCGGAGTCGGAGTCGGAAGAGCACTACCACGACTCCGAAACCCTGGTAGGAGGTCTGTTCGACACCCTCCTACAAGTGCGAAGGTTAAGGTCAGGTCGTTGACCAATGACGTCAAAAGTGAACCTCTGTAAGGTCCCAAAATGTCGCGACGTCGCAGCACCCTTCGTGCCAGGGGACTTTTCAACGGGGAATGAGGCTTATATGATCTAGTACTATCTCCCAGAGGCCTCACAACTTGTAGGTAGCTATCTCATATTTTTCTTATGAGTCACCTGAAGTCAGGTCGGTCACGCAACCTCACGATTTAATCAATTGGGAAATATGAAAGCTGTTATTTTGGCGCCGGGAGCCATCTAAAGCTGTCTCAAGCGCATTAATGCGCGATTTTATATAATCTTTGCAAGCCCCAGCATTCACTTTTCCATTCTTAAAGTTAGGCGACTTTATTTATGACGTCACTAAGGTCACAGAAGTTTTCACCAAAAAGTCCCGATCAAATTGAGCTAGCGAGTCGGGAAGCCACCAGTGGACTTGTGAGGACCTACCGAATCGAAGAAGCGATATGACCTCCTTGGGCCAGCTTCGTGGCCTGAGTGGCTCTGCCCTGACCATGACCTGATGTGAACACCTTAAATTGACCTCAACAAAAACAAAGCGTATACTATTCGACGCGCTTGAGCATGCAAAACTCGATGGTGCCATTATCTTGGCTCTGTAACCACTTATGGTGAAGTTGTTTACCAAAAAACGATCCCGCGACTTGGAGCACTTGTACTGACCTCAGAGTTTATCGGTTGACCTGATACATTCAACTCGGGTACCAGTTGCTGCATCTCATACGACGCACGCGCTCAGTTTTATCCGCAAGGCGCTAGCTCGATTAGGGGCAAAAAGACGGAGAGGGGTCGTAATCGCCCCCCCCCCCTCGGCCGGGGTATATGCAGAAAACCCAAAATTCCGTTGAGGGTTAAGCACTGAAGTGATATATTATGATGCGAGAAGGTATAGGTCAAAACAAGTATGCACACGAGCGGGTGTGAATAAAACTGTGTTTGAGGTATGCCTTTTTTATTATACATTCGAGTTGCTTTAGTTATTGGTGAAAACAGATACAACCAAGAAGAGCGCCCCTGAAGAAAAGGTGCAGCGCACCGGACGGGTGCGATTTTAAGGTCTAAGGTCAGTCTGGGACCTCTAAGTTCGGATCAAGCGCTGCATGTTAGGGGTAAAAAAATGGGGGCAAAGAAGCATCCCAATTTTGGCAGCATCGTCATGCTTTGTCACGGCACTCATCCACTTCCTCGACCGAAATATTATTTCCTTTTTGTATGAGTTCTGGCATAATCCCGCACATTATGCTGCATGTTGTTTGCCATGAAAAAAACAATGCATGTTCAGCTACGTTCTACGCAGTACGCACTAACCTAACCACCATCCCATCATCCACCACTAGCCACCATCCCGTTCTGTGCTCCCTTCCACCCCACACGAATCAGCCGAGATACTAGTCACAGTAGTCAGTCGGGCTAGCGCTATCCTATCCTCCCTTCCTGACTGCACAGCGCTAAAACCCAGAGCCGAGACTTCCCGAGCGCGACCTCTGACCCCACGCGGTCCGAAGGGTCGGCCGGTGCCTGAGGGCGCGCCGCGCGCCGGCCACCCGGATAGCCTCTGCCGAGTCTCCCTTTCATACATCGTTTACTACGCACTCGATTCATTCATGATTCTGTGTTTCCGCGCTCCTCTCGTTAGATGGCTCTACTGATGTCATAGGCGATCCCAGGCAGATTGCGGCCAGAATACCCCAAACGGCAAAAATGAGGTTTTTGGTGAATATCTCGGAAAGTATTCGGCACACAACGATGCAATTTCACAGTCTCGTGGTAAATGTGCATACACATAATTTGGGTTGATACTTATGCATTTGAACATTATATAGGACCAGATATGTCCAAAAAAGCAAAACCAACAAGACTTTTACTGGAGAACCGTACCTCCGTAATCGCCTTGACCATGTGCTGACTCGCCGACTGCTCCTCCTTGAGCTTCATAAGGCAGGAGATAGGGGCTGCGGGAACCCTTCTCTAACTGTTCCAGCCCACGGCGGGTATATGTCGAGACAGGCCCGGCTTTGGTCGGGCTGTCTATACTATCCTCCACTTCTTGGTGTGGCGTGTCGCCAGTCGTATTTTCAGCGTCGTGAAGCATTTCGTTACCGGGCTCAGAAACTCCGTGCGTCTCTGTCGGTGAATGTGGCGGCTGGGACTTTTGGGACTTTTGGCGGACTCCTTCCGACTTCTTTTCCGGTTCTGTTCCACGGGTGGTGTGTGTTTCGGCGGATCCGGCGCTGTTCGTACTGTCTGGGGCGCCCTGATCGGCCGGCTGGTGGGACGCGGTGTCGACTGACCTGGGTACGTAGTTAGTTATGAATCGGTGAGCTGATCGTGGGTCGTGATTCCGGCCCGTGAGTCTGCTGATCGTCGGAGGGGTGCAGCGGATAAGTAGCAAATTGGACTTGGTGGGGGTCGGTGTGTTGATCGTCAGAGGGATCCAGCAGGGCGTGATAGGGGGACCCGCTTGTCTGCCGATCCTCGGCAGAGACTCGTGACCAACGAGCTACATCTCCTATACCTGACTGGCGTGTTGTTCGCCTGCGTCGGCCTCCATTCTGTCCTTCATCACGCGACCGTTGTTTGAACCAACGACGAACGAAAAATCCGATGACGGCTAGCGCAATCAGGACCGCGGGAATGATGGTAGCGGCTAGGATCTCATTATGGGTGAAGCCGGTGCGGACCTGATCTGAGCCATCTTCGGAAGTCGTGGCTCCGGTCTCAGGATTCGTTTGATAGTCCTGGACATTTGATTCACCGGCTGTCTGGGGCGGCAGTGGCGGCGTGCCTCGCGGTGGCGGCTTGCCTCCTCTGTGCAAGTTGGCCTCGGTGGTAGTCGGCGGAGTGGTGGTGGGCTCCGTGCAGAACTCCTTCAGGTAGTGGCCCAGTGTCGGTTGCACGCCCTTGATCACACAGAGTTTCTGGTTGATCCAGAATGTGTCCCGGGAAGACATATCCATTCCCAGCGCTGTCGCTATGTCACATGTACAGGGAATGTCTGTTGTGACCTCATTGACTGTGACTCTTTGGTTCTGGTCAAACTGCAGCGATCCGCGCTGTGGATGTTTTATGTGGATGTTGTCTAACTGGAGCCGGTTGTGTGCTGAGTCACTGCCTTTTTTAACTTTGAGCGACCTGAAGGCGTCCTTATGGAGAGTATCGATTGTGCAGTTCCTGATTGTGATAACACTGTCAGCATGCACTCGGAATGAGTCTTGTGACACCTCATTGATGTAGCTGTTCTCAACGTAAAGCTCGGTAACATTCAGCTGTAGCCCTTCCTTTTCCATCGTTCCGAATATGCTGTTCTTGATTTCAACTTTAGTGACCCTTCCGTAGATGGCCGATGTTTCAATTTGATCAAAGCGGCTGTCTTCGATAATCAGTTCCTTCATTTGCCAGGAGGCTGACATGCAGTGTTTCCTCATACGCTTGATATACACCGAGCTTACTGATAAAGATCCATGAATGCCACCAAACGCCTTTCCACCACACGTTTCCATGGCGACTTTGTCCAGCCTCAGCTCCGCAATGTCTGCCTGAATGCCACCTGCCTCAATGGTAAGATGCTTCACTAGTTCAAGCCTGACCTCACGAATCCTTGCGTTTGTGGACAGTGCGCTGGAATCCATAAAGAGATTCTCGATATCCCAAAAGAGCATACTGTGCACGGGTGCCTTTGCTGCGAAGGCCCCACTATTCATAGATAGAGCTCTTATGGTGTGCATGTTCATTTGTTCTACCACTGAACCCTCGCTGAAGGCGCTTTCATGAACAACGAGCGATTGCACATTGATCACATCCAGACTGCGAAGCTGTGCGTTGGCAATGGAAAACGGTAACAGCTGGCAGTCACCTACTTCTATGGTGATGCTCGAGTTCATTCTCCAACCGGCAAATGTGTAAGGATATATTTCAAGATTCTTCACTCTGAGTATCGTCAGCTCAATCGGTCGCTCGGCCGTTGTTTTGTCGCTCGCCAGAGAGCGGGACAGCAGGACCAAGGTGTTGACGTTGGTGATCTCGATGACCTGCAGAGATGTCAGTGAGGCGATGGCGTCCGGTTCGAATGTAATATTCTCGGCATCAGATATATGGATTTCCTGCACATCTCGCGGGAACGATGCTGCCGTGATGTTGACCTGGAACAGAGGAACCGTCTCCCTCAGCACGACACATCCGTTTGTCCGTCCGTCGGCCCCTTTTTTCGAAACCACTATCCTACACGGTCCTGCACCCTTGCCCGTAATGGCACATTATGTACGTACGTACTCAGCGGCGGCACTGCCTGAACCCTTGCCTTATATGGCACACCCAGTGACACCTATAGTGGTTGGCCAGAGTGGACGTGGAAGTGGCGTGGAAGTGGCTCTGCGGCTTAATTCATATAAATTTATTTCCCTAAATGGCCTACGTAACACGCCGGTGGGTTTATTTAAAAAAATGCACAGATACAGAAATAAGCGAAAACGAAGGCCATTACAGCGTCTGCGTATTGGCAGGGGACCAATCCCAGATAGAGCTAGAGCTTCGGGAAAAACGAGCCTATTGCTCGTCACGAGATAAATTTGGTAGCATCAAATTTATTGTCCTATGTCATTCGTTGACATTCCACTTTATGTAATGAGTCAATGGCCCAAACTCCAAGAAGATCGGAGCCCGCTAAAACTCATTGGCCTGATGTTTTTGCTGCATAATTGTAAGAACCCTAATTTAATTTGTCATGTTTCCTTCACAAATTATATTTCAGCATTCGGGGACGGTCAGCGTCAGGCTGGCCAGGCCAGCTTGGGTCAACAGTCAGGTGTACTGGCAAGTGTTGTTATAGTTCGTTTTTTTTTTTAAGTTCGACCCACACTTTAAACATCTTTTTGAACAAAGCACGAGAATTACTAACTGCAAGTTACTGATAAAACTAGTTAGCGCACATTGCACATTGCATTGGAGATATCAGTAATATTCCTTAAATAATTTTTGAACACCAATGATGTATAACCGTTAGTCAGGGTGATCGAAAAAAGTGTCACCCCTAATTTAAAAGCCATATAACTCGCGATTGGTTGGTCGTACGACTTTGCGCCAGGCAGCATTGGAAAGAGCATACATTTTCCTTTCGAATGGATGTAAATATGCATGGTTTATGCCGCAAACGAAGATGTAGCTATTCAAAAAGTATGTTAACCCGCGCCGGGCCGGGGGGGTGTTTGAACACCCCCCCTTGCGGTTTTTCGCAGATATCTCAAAAACGGCGGCGCGGAGCGCCGCCGTTTTTGGCACACCTGTTCGTGCATCTTTTCCGCACATGGTGTGAAAATTTCAGACCCAGGTCACCTTAGGTCAGGTCACCAGGTCACGCCAAGTGACCTCACCTCAGAAAAAATAAGAATGCTCGTCATAGCTACACCGACTCAACGATTGCCTTGAAACTTTCAGCGATTGATTAGAGCAACACTATCTATAAAATGTATATCTCGGAAATTTGATATCGGTGACCTAAGGTCAGGTCAATTTTGCGGCCTCTCCATTATAAGTCAATGGGAGAAAATTGAAAAGCGTCTGTTTTGCACGAACGCTATTCTAGACACGCTCAAACATCGAGATGTGGGTAAAATAGACACACTGAACCACAAAATGGCAACTGTGACCCCTCGTTATGTCCCCGAGGTCATCTCAGGTCACGAACAGAATCTAACAGTTTTTCGATGATAACTTCTGATAGAGGCGTGCTAGAGCGCTGAAAACGCCTTAGATGTGT
Organism: Amphibalanus amphitrite; assembly: GCF_019059575.1. Classification (NCBI taxonomy): domain Eukaryota; kingdom Metazoa; phylum Arthropoda; class Thecostraca; order Balanomorpha; family Balanidae; genus Amphibalanus; species Amphibalanus amphitrite. The sequence continues at coordinate 22,928 of NW_024883155.1, forward strand.
TCGGCTCGACGTTGCGGATCGACTGATATGCAACATGACCTTTTCCGGTCAGGTCATGACCTTGACCTGAGGTCAAATTTTCAAGTTGACCTTTCAAGGTCAAATTATAGTTCATTCGACGCGTCTCGACGAGAGGAACACGATGCTGGCAAAAGTAATGTCATAGCTCTTTTGAGTCAAAAGTTATTGCCTACAAAACGTTTTTCGTAAAAACGGCTATTTTTGGAGTTTTTGCCATCTGGAGGCTAAACCGTTGACCTGAGGTCAAATCTGAGAACATTACCCAGAAAGGTCTGTAAAAGGGCTATCGTATGCGCTTTTTTACGGCGCTGTAGCTCTATCGGTTCCCGAGATAGCCGTTGGCAGTTTCAAAAATGTTGAAATAGTCAACATTTTACCTTTGGTGACCTCTAGTGACCTGACCTTTGACCTGACCCAAAAAATGAGCGAAGTGTTTTCGTCCTTATTTTTGACGTTCTTTCGATTGCCGCTTACCGCGTGTCGCTACGTGGCCCAGGAGCCGAGTTAGAAGGGGGGGGGTGTTCAAACACCCCCCCCGCGGCCCGGCGCGGAATCTCAGAGCACCGGCCCGGCGCGGGTTAAGGACGCAATTTGGCGTGTTCAAAAGTTTGGTTGTGCAAATTTGTACTTTTGACAGAGTTTTTGATCTGACAGCTCACATGACAGCTCACGTGAGCATTTTTCTTAACTGTTTCATGGTTACCGCTGCATAAAATTGATAATCCGGTAGTGCAGGTTGTCGCAATGTTTCACTAGTTACCGGCGAATTTGTGAATAACGCGTGCATCGCCTGCGGTGGCGGTCGGTTCGAGCACCGACTCGACTTCGAGTGAAGACGAGTCTAAGGTCAGCTGAGAAACAGTCCGCAGTGAACAACATACACTCCATGTGTAATGTGTAAGGTGTGTGTCATGTTTACTTACGATACTCATTGTTCTCGTTCAGCGGTGTCCGATCCCGTTCGGTGAATTTCGTTTCACGTGAAAGCCGCACATTGATTGGTTTTTGAGCCCATGGGGACATGATTTGGAATAGAAAACAATCATGAATACACTCAATTGAATAGAAATTGCCTGCTCTTTCCGATGCTGCCTGGCGCGAAGTCATCCGACCTACCAGTCGCGAGTTATGTAGATTTTAAGTTAGGGGTGACAATTTTTTCGATCAGCCTGTATAAAACGCCGTGCGATGTATTAATTAGCCCGCGCCCTGCTGGGGGCGGGGGGAGGGCTGTTCGAACATCTCCCTGTGATTTTTGGCACACCTTATTATATATCAATTCTACACATGTTGTAAAAATTTCACACCAAGATCATTCAAGGTCAGGTCACCAAGTCACTTGAAGTGACCTCACCTTATAACAAGTTTCATGTCTGCAATAGCTACACCGAGTGACCGATCGCTTTGAAACTTTCAGTGATTGCTAAGGGCAACAGTAGGGGAGAGTGGGGCACATTCGTGCAAAAATGGATAAATCCAATATCTGTTCTTTGGCTAGTGCAACGACAAAATTGTTGATTTTGTGATTTTGTATGGAAAGGAACTATTGCAGATATTTTTCCTCTTTAAGAGTTATCCTCTAAAATTATTGCTTCTATGAGAAAAAAATGACTTTTAATAACTCTAAACGTTTGCACGAAACTGCTCCAGGTATGGAGCACATTCGTGCAAGGGGTGCGGCACTTCCGTGCACCCTACAAAGTTCGAACAATTACCGGGCATTACCAGAAATTTACCAAAAGAAATTGGCAGGAGGTCATTTCACTTGATTCCTTTCAACCAGAATGCATTGCACAACATATGTAGAAAGAATGGGCTGGCCAGCAACAATGTGCCAACTGCCGGCCTCCGTGACCTTGCCAAGGTCGCGTGAATTACTTGTCACGACATCGCAAACAGCCGAGCCGAGACTGAGTCAGGCGAGCGTCATTAGTAAAACGTAAAACATTCTACAGATAAAGTCATAAATCGCAAAAACGAAAAAATATACACGAATGTGCCCCTAGGCAGTGCGTACACGAACCTGCCCCACAGCGTTATTTGTAATATATTTCAATTTTTTTGTTGAAAACATGACATTTTTTAACAAACAAGTTTGCAGCAGTTCCGTGAATAGAGTGAGCTTCTTCGTCCCCAAATTTTGAAAAGCTGAACCACATTTCCGAGTCAGGATCACGAAAATGGATGATACGAGGAAAGTTTGGAAAGCTCACGAATACAACAAATTTGCGTTTTTATCAAGCATGACAGCAGATACAGTGTTGTCTTCTACAGTCAACGAAGGGCGGCAATGATAGACATATTTCCATAATTTACCTTGAGCTCGTGCAGTCACTCATGTTCCCATAAACTGCTGAAAACGAATGTGCCCCACTCTCCCCTATGTACGGCTTTCGCGAGATTAAGCGGTAGGTTTTGCACTTTTACATTTCCGGTTATATCTCAGAAACTAATCGATCTACGGTGAAGCCATTTTACACGATCGTGGCCGGCTTGTAAACCAACAAGTCGATCGCATCTTCAACACTTAAAAGATTAACCCTCGCCCTGGCAGGGCATTTTTCATAACACGGCCTGGCAGGGGGTTGATGCGACCCCCCTCGCGATTGGCTCCTATGGCACCTAGAAACACCAAATTTGGTAGGTAGGTGGGCCCCCTAAAGTTCTCGCCCCTGTGCAAATTTGGTTACTCTAGGTCAATATTTAGTTTTTTTTGGGGGGGGGTTATAAATGTAAAAATTTCGCTAAAAACAGGTCAAAAGTTTTTCGCTTATAACTTTTGATCTAATTAAGATAGAGAGAAAAAAGCACCAGTGAACTCAGCACGTCAAGGCGCGTCGAATGATATACTTTTTTGCTTGCTTAAGTGTACTTAAAGTTTTTCTTAATTTTTAAGTAAGCTTTAATTAATTAATTAAGTTCAAGTTAACCAAATTGCATCATATCGCATATCATTCGATTCGGCTGATCACCAGGAACACAATGACACCATTTGTTAAACTCTAGCGTCATTATGTGCCAAGTTATTGGCAAAAACGTCATTTGACCTCAGTTGACTTCATTTGGCCTAACCCATGGATAAGTACACCAAACAAAGAAGCACTTAGTGACCTGCTGTTAGTTACTATGGTTTCAAAGCACAAAAGTGATGGAACAAAGCGGATATCTCCAGTATTTTCCGAATTTAGTTTTTCCCATAGGCTTAACATTATGACGTAATGACCTCTAACTGACCTCAGGACAGTGACATAAAAAAACCAACTATATGTTATACAACTCGGTGAACTCAGCATATCCTGAAAGTTTGAAGGAAATCAGTCCAAAACTGTGAGTTGGACAGGTGCAAAAAGAAAATTGAAATTTGACCATGACCTTGTACCGGTTTTCTGACCTGGTGACCTGACCCAAGGTCACCCGGACTTGAAATTTTCAGGTCACGTGTAAAAAGGTTGCCCCATAAGCTGTGGTAAATTTAGCGTTTACGCTATCTTCGAAAAACCTTAGGGGGGTTGCATCAACCCCCTGTCAGGGCGAGGGTTAACTTGATCTGGTGACCTGACCTGACATGACCTGGGGTCAAAAATTTCACACATTGTCCGAAATTGATTTACAAAAAGCTACTCCAAGCGGCGCGGCGCTACGCGCCGCGGTTTTTTATTCACACGCAAAAAACGCGATAGGGTGGTAACATATGCCCCCCCCCCCCCACTTGGGCGAAGGTTTACCCGCGCCCCAGTGGCGGTCTCAGCCAACTTCGCCCTAATGGGGGGCCGGGGTGGGGGCATATATTACCAGGGTATATAGAACAACAGGTACACCAACGACGCGGAAAGCGCCCATTTTACCTGGATGAGTTACATAGTAGGTGATATATTTTTTGAATATGGAAAAATAGAGTATTCTATTCTGTAGAGTAAAGCCAAATTCATAAAGCAGTTATTTTTAAATTATATGTACCAGAAATAACAAACTGACCATAGTTTAAAACTTAGTCTAAAATTAGTTGAAAAGGGTATAGTTGATACTAAGATGGAAGGAATCATTGGAAGGCAGAAATGGCGCAACTGTTTCATTCTTCAAATGTGTTCGTAAGCAGGATTTACGTGATGCTAGCGACATCTATGAATGTAATCGGGGACGCTGATTGGCTGATCGAGTCCGTGAGCAGTATCACTCATTTACGCTAGTACAGGGTTGAGGCAATGTGCGCATGCGCAGGAACTTTGCTCTCATGGACGGGCTTTTGGTACCTCGTGAAGGGATTTGGTGCAGTCGTCTGATGTTTACTTTACGTGCCAGCCCATCTGGCAGCCCTGCTGTTGACCCCAGCGCACGTTCGTAAGGTCGCCGCTAGGTGGCTCCCGAGTGGCGCCACCTCCCACCCGCCATGTTCGGCAATACACTCCTCACTGAGACGCCGGCGTGTTCGCAACATCTCGGACAGCGCCCAATACTTTTTGGACCTGTTATGGCCTCCGCATCGAAAAACGCTTGAGAGAAAGGTTGTAGAGGAAGCTTGAGGCTATCTTTCCCCACAATGATATCGGGACTTCTTTTAGTTTACGTATGGGGCTCGCTTGAAAAAGGTCGATTTAACATGGAAACCCTATGGGGTAGTAGTTTTTGAGCGCCCATTTGGCCTAATGCTACCAACTGTTACTGGCTACCCCTGTATGTTACCACCCACCTCTAACTCAAAAACTGAGAGGGCTAGAAAGACGCGGTAAAAAGCAGTCGATAGCTCTCGATGAGTACGTTTGAAAGTAGTTCAGTCATTTTTCATCTTAGAGCAATATTGGGGTCACCAGAGGTCAACAAAGGTCAAAATTTGCGAATTGTCATTATATTTTTCAGAAAACATGCCATTATCTCAGTAACTATGATTTCTTGATGAACTTCTCTCTGCCAGTCTTCCCGACAGCGGTGATTCTCTGGATGAGGTAGACGCAGTCATTTCGCACTGCCTTCACGCAGCTGCCCGCGCCGCCGATTGCTCAAAATCTCGTCTTCCGGTGAGATCATGGTGGACTCCTGATGCTGCAGCCGCTCGTGACCGTTCACGATTCTGGCATCGACTGTGGAGCCACTGCGGTAGTCCCGATGTAGGAGCTGTCTCTGAATGCTACCGTGAGGCGAGACGGTCCTACCGCCGAGCCCGTCGCGAAGCAGCTCTCTCCCACATAGAGCAAGAGGCGCGTCTTCTCCGTCTCTTGCGGCGTAAACGCGATATGTCTGCTTTCTGGCACCGTGTTCAACGAGCCAGGCGCGGCGGATTACCGGCCACCTCGAACTGCAACGCAGCTGACTTTCAAGATCATTTTCAGAAGATGCATCAGGACAGCCGCGAACAGCTCAGTGACGTGCAGAAGCGAATAGTTGACGCCGTGGAGACCCACGAAGTGAAAGCTCGCGCTGCTGTTTGCCCCCGTGCAGTATCTCCAGCTCAGGTGGCCGGGCTGCTGCGCCGTCTCCGTCGTGGAAAAGCACCCGGCCTAGATGGTGTGACACCAGAGCATCTTCTGTTTGGCTCGACACCTGCACTTCTGACTGCCTTGGCCCGCCTCCTAACCGGCTGTCTCTCCTCCTGCACAGTACCTAAATCGTTTACCGAAAGTGCGGTGGTGCCGATTTTGAAAAAGTCTCAACTGAACCCTAATTGTCTGGACAATTACAGACCTATTTCCGTCACTACATGCGCCTCCAAACTACTGGAGCTGCTTATATTGGATGAGCTGCAATCATCTTTAATCCCCCATGACCTCCAATTTGGCTTCATCTCAAGACGCAGTACGACAGAGGCGTCTCTCCTTGTCGGGGAGACGATCCAACACAATCGCAAGATGGGTCTGCCAGTTTTCGCTGCGAATCTAGATGCACGGAAATGTTTTGACCGCATCTGGCATGATGGACTGTTTTACAGACTCGCACCGCATCTACATAGGTCTGTTGGCTTTTGGTTGTTAACTGGTACCGCAGTTTGGCCTCTAGAGTCACTTTCGATGGAGCTGTCTCCGAGCGATTTCCGGTACTTCGAGGTACGAGGCAGGGTGCCATTCTTTCCCCGTGCCTTGCCAACGTGTACCTTTTTCCCCTGCTGAGAGACCTCGACCAGTGCGGGAATGGCGCGTACCTGCATCAGCATCATGTCCCTGCAGTGTGTTATGCGGACGACCTTTTTTTGTTATCAACAAACACCCTGCATCTCGGTGTATTGCTGGACAATGGACATGGTTGGCGAATTCGCGCAAAACTGGCGACTGGATTTCATTCATCCTGATACAGAGAAGACCAAGAGTCACTGCATCATTTTTGGGGAAGATTACCTCGCACAGAAGCCTTCATGAGTATTCTCTGGTCACCATCTCCAGACTCGGTCGCGATCGGATCACCTAGGAGTTGTGCTTGACTCAAACTTCTCTGCAGGGCCCCATGTGGAAGAGCGCATGAACCATGAAGCGAGCACCTTCTACCTTCTTCCACCTTCTACGGACTTGCACCGATCGGTATGCTAGCCAAAGGTCTTTCTCCGGCAGACAAGGCATACATATGGAACAGTGGCGCAGCCAGGGGGGTCAGAGGGTCAGCTGACCCCCCGAAATTTCTGTCAGGGGCCCGCTCGAGAAAGAGAGGGAGAGAGAGAGAGAGAAAGAGAGAGAGAGAGAGAGAGAGAGAGAGAGAGAGAGAGAGAGAGAGAGAGAGAGAGAGAGAGAGAGGGAGAGGTCCTAATCTAATCGGACGAGCCCGCTTCGAAAAGTACCTACTGGGACACCACGGGTGAGGGGTCGGCCTGGGGCCCCAGGTGGAGGGGGCCCGGGCCCCCGGGAGAACGGGCACCGAGCCCCCGGGTGGACGGGACTCGGACTGCGGGTGGATGGGGCCCGGGCCCCCCGGTGGATGAGTCCGGGCCCCCGGGACTCGGGATTACGGGCCCCGGGCCCCGGGTGGACGGGGCCCGGACCTCCGGGTGGATGGGGCCCGGGCCCCCTGGTGGACGGGCCCCGGAGCCCCGTGTGGATAGGGCTCGGGCCCCCGTATGACTAGGGCTCGGGCCCCCGTATGGATAGGGCCCGGGCCCCCGGGTGAATGGGGCCCGCTAGGGTGACCCGCTTGCTCCGCAACGCGAGTAAAGGGTATTTTCAATCGGTGGGCGTTTGGTTGGTCTTGTGTCGGTGGGTTATGTATCCATTTCGGTCGATTGCCTTTTGACGGCTAAGCATTTTGGTTTGGGAAAAATATCCATCGCATCGAGGTGCTAGTGTCTGATAACCATGCGTTCTTTCTACTATAGAACATGCCAAGTGTATTTTATAACATAGGTTGACTTCTGTTATCGAAAAATGAAAGCCATCGATGAATTATTATGTAGAGGTTTGAAACATTTATATTTTTTTAGAATATTGTGTTTGAATATTATTTCCATCTATGCCATTTTCGATAGTCAAACGTACCAGGTTATGCAGCAAAATCCGTGTAATTAAGTAAGTCATGAATGATGAACAAATACCGTTTTCTCCAGCGATTTGTTCCACCTTGTTTCTGATCAATTAGCTTTTCACAATTTTTCCACGAGGGGTGGTACATTTCTCATGCCAACAGGCGTTGTTTGATCCCGCTCCGTCTGACAGTCACCCGAAAATAGCATTAAGTCCAAAATCCTTCCGAAACGTCAATTTTTCCAGCGTAAGTGCCCTCACGGGTGCACGTGGCGCGTGCCATCCCTGCACCGCACACCATTTGATAGCCCGTTCGATTCTCATACACGATACTGTGTTCCCCATGCCGATCGGACCCACGGTTACTGAGATACTGCACGGGGACCGGACCCGTGTCGGGCAAATTTAGTCACTTTCGCCCGATTTTGCAAGCCGATTAATCAAAGCCGATTAACCCGCGAGTTGCTGGGGGGGGGGGCGTTAAACGCCCCCACTTTTTTCGCCGGGCCATAGCATAAAAACGGCGCGCCGCAGGCGCGCCAAATTTTGGGTACCTGTAGGGAATTAATTGAAGTGTATTGTGACAAAGTTTTAAAAAAAATCGGTCGGAAAATTTTTGAGATATTGAGGTTTTAGTGACGTCATGATTTCTGAGTTTTCGGCCAAAAACGGCATATGTTCAAAAAATCATATAAAATCACAGAATAGACATACAGACATGCCGTAAACGTCATTAGACTGCCAATACCATGAACAATCAAATGGCTATCTTCGATTATTGATTATCGTTCCGCATTTTCCAAAATCTTGAACTGAATCTTGGCAATTTCTCGTGACTACTTCACGACCATGATACATGCATTTCTTAATTAACCCTCGCACGACCAGGCCATTTCTCATAACACGAACGACCAGGGGGGGGGTTGTTACGACCCCCCCTGGCGTTTCGAAACGGAAGGTCGTAGAGCTTAGCGGAAAAAACCAACGGATTGCTCTCAACGAGATCTCGCGATTGGTGGTATATTTTTTGGTCCTAGGTCAACATTTGACCTACTTATGACCGGTCAAAGGTCAAATTTTCCGAAAAAACCAAACTTTTTTTTTCAACTTTCCGCGGCGATTGCGGCAAAACGGTGGGAGATATCGACTTGAAACCTTCACTATCGTGTTCCTTGATCAATTCTCTATCGTTTGGTATGTATTTAGTTTCCCTAGCTCTAACAATGGCGCGTTGGGAGCGCCGGAAGTCGGCAAGGTCACAGTCGGCGGCAGAAATTCGAAAAATCAAAATTTAAATTTTTGAAATCTGATTGTATTTTTGGATTTGGGAGGTCCATTTGCTCCCTATAGAAGCTAATATTGCTGCATATTCCCATTGAGGTGACAAGAATTAGCAAAATAGTGGTTCGGGCGCTTTTCAAAAATAGTACCGGACGCTGTTCCTCTTGTGACGTCATAGCTCCGTGACCTGACCTGACCCGGTCAATTTTCTTGCACCACACGATAGCCAATGCTTGCCCCAACATGCATGGGAAGTTTCAGCATGATTCATCAAACAATGTGGGTATCACCGGCAGAAAACCTAGGGATTCGGCGCACACGTTTGGTAACTGTCGGCCGGAGGCTGTACCTCTTATGACGTCATAACTCCGTGACCTGACATGACCCGATCAATTTTTTTCGGCAAAAGATGCGCAAAGGTTGCCCCAGAAGGTATTGAAAATTTCAGCCCGCTACGACAAGCCGTTTAGCGTGCACTTCGAAAAAACCTCAGGGGGGGGGGGGTGATACAACCCCCCCTAGGCGTTCTAGGGTTAAATTGAACTTTTTAAGCCAAACACGTACACATATGATAAAATGAATGTCACCATCGTGTTCTACGCTCCAAATTACCCATAAAACATGTGTCACAGGCTGCGAATATCAGTTTTGATTTTCGGGGATATGTGCCTACCCGGTTGACCTGACCTTGACCCTGAGTCCTGACCTATGTTTGACTGACCCCTACATGGAGCTGACACTCTTGTAGGCCTTATATGATGGATTGTGCACCGTTTTGACAACGTTTATGACGAGAGGCGCCCATTGCGAAGCCCTGAAGTCCATGCTACTGAAAGCCCGATTTCAGGTGTTTGACCTGACCTTGACCCGACTTGTGACCTCAAAATTCAACTTTAAAGTACTCATCTGAAGCGTCTCGTCGCGTTCTTTCGTTTGCCGCCTCGTGCGTTTCGCTGCGCCTATTGGTTCTCGAGTTATCGGCTGGGGGCGTTTAACGCCTCCCCCCCCAGCAAACGGTGGGTGGCGAAATACCCCAGCAACTGCCGGGTTAATGCATGTAAAGTCTATGAAGGGGTCCCGCCGGGTATTCGTAGTACGTGTCAACCGCCTGACACCTTCGTAACATGTTACGAAGGCACCAGAACTACTTATAAAATGTTCAAATGGCTGTTAAATTCGAATTCAGCCCCAAAAAAAACTAGCCTAAAAAAAATGCATAACTTGAAAAAGTGTACCAAGGTCATCATAGTTCAAGGACCTGACTTGACCTTCAGGTGACATTGACAATTGACATCCACCCTTATGCATGGGAGCAACATCGAATCACATGTTTGAACAGTTCTGATTGCATTATATGCTATGCATATTTCGGAAGGGGCACATTTCGTCCTCGAAAGATACGAAGTCATACGTCATAGTAACAATTTTCTGTAGTGGTCTTTTTGCGTAAAAATTGAACACCGGGTGATTAGCTAACTACCGAGCTATTGTTCTATCCAAATTTTCTGATTCAAACTCGCTCAGGGTTATCGTGCAGGTAAAGGGGGCCCGCTCAGTAGAATGCATATGAAATATGGAGAGATTCTGAAAATTTGGTGGGGGGCCCGCACACTAGGGGGCCCGCTTTGCAGGCGATGACCCCCATCCCCCGAAACGAAATCCTGGCTGCACTGATATGGAAGGCTGTGATCTTCCATGCCCTGCCGTACGGCTGCAGCATTGCTCCCCTTGGACCGGCTGACATGGAGCGCTTGGACAAATTGCAAGCTTCTTGCATCAAGACAGCTTTTGGTCTCCCCCGCACCGCGCACCACTCTGGACTTCTGGCTGCTTCAGGCATACCGGTAATTCACGAAGTAGTAAGGGGCCAGATCTTCCGCGCATACAGGTCTGCAATGAGTGGTAATCACCGTCTTCAACAGAGCCTGATCACCTCCCTGGCAAAGTTAGTTGTGAGTCCCAGTGAGGTGGAGGGCTCATTTCTGATATAATTTTGTAAATGGCCCGTAGTGTATAAAGCACATTGATGCACGAGTCAGGCTAATTTAAGCACGAGTGCACAAATAGACGAGCGCAGCGAGTCTATTTGTGCACGAGTGCTTAAATTAGCCGACGAGTGCGTTAATGTGCTTTATACACTCTGGGCCATTTACAAAAACTATTAGTATATACCATCCGGTGCATTCTATCGTGCTTTCCCATGTGTTTAAAGGGGCTCATTTTGGGGAGTGTTACAACAAAAGGGGCATGGAGTTTTGGGGGGACTATAAAACATACACGCGTGCATAAATCTTTCATTTATTGCTTGAATCGTCAATCGATGATAGGTTTAGAAAACAGCACAATGTTTGCACATATATCATATTCGCACTGAACCAAAACGCGATAATAAATTGATGGGACTTTGCAGTCGCGCCGTACCTTGTATGTCAAAGTTCAATCACCTGCCGGCTATGATAGTTTTGGCAGCGAATAATTAAGCCTAAAGCACGTGCACTCTGGCTCTGCGCCGGCCGTGGCCCAAAATGCATAAAAGATGCACCCACCACGTGCACACCGCTAAACCCATCCCATCGAAAAGTTGATGTGACAAATGAGTGCACGCGTACGATTTGGCGCGAAAATTTGACCCCCATAGCCCTTACCGTTCCCGAACAATAGTCTGTTTTTGCCGTTTCCAATGTTGACCCTAAGCGCACGTGAGCACGAGCCAAGGGCGCACCCCAAACCGCATCACGCCCAAAATCTAATACGAGCTAGTAGCTACGTTGTCATGTGACCCACACACCCTGAAAATTTCATCGCGGTAGGTTAACGGAAGCCGCCACAACAAGCGCTAAAAGAGCGTACTGTAGCACGCTACATCTTGAACATTTAACGTAGTATCTTTTCGGCATGGCTCGGTCCGGCAGTCCCTCTCCCTCGCAGTCCGGCCACACGCCTAGCCTCGCTTTCCCACACCCAATCCCCCCCCCCCCAGTTCCCCTAATCTATCACTGTCCGCACAGAATGGGCAGCCGTTAAACTCCCATTAAGACGCGCGCTTTTGGAGACAGCTACCGCAGGATGAACGATTCGAACCCCAACAAGTAACAGCTGGATCAGTAACATTGTCAACAGCTCATGGACCCACGCCGAGGACAGATAACGGCTGGGAGCGCTGGATCAGTAAGATATGTCAACAGATCATGGAGCAGTGTCAAGGATGGATGCCGGCTGGAGCACACAGCCTCCTTTGTCGGGTACAGCAGCCCAGGGTGAGTGACCCTGGCAAAACAACCGGGTGACCGACCTCACAATGGCCTCATGAGGTAGTTCCAGAGATCTCCTCAGAGGAAGAAGGCGCTGACTTACGGCCACACCCGGGCCAGTGGGCGGAGCAAGAGTGACGTCACAAGGGGCGTTGCCGGCAGACGAAACGGAAGGAAACAAAAGTTTGAATAAAATGAAATTGAAGAATCAAAATTAAAACTCGAAAATCACAAACCTTTCGGGGATTGTTTTATGCCAGCGATTACTAAAATGATAAAGCACTCAACACAAAGACGATTCGACGGCCAAAAATTGCAGGCACAGAGGAGCAAGGTGACTAAACAGGACAGAGGGCGCCATCTTACGGCCCCACCCACCAGAAGAAGGCAGAGGAAGATGACGTCGCAAGGGCGTGGCAGTCACCCCTCCCCCCCCCCCCCCCAACTATAAAAGGGTGCGCCACCCAACCAGAGACATAGAATTAGACACAGTCGAGCAGCCGAGAGTGACAGTCTGCAGCCGGAGCCGGAGACGCCATCTGGAGGCCGCCGTCAGTCCGGGGTCACCCGCGAGAAGCCTCTTCAGTTCGAGTGACCAGAGCCGGAGGACAACCGCCGACGCTTGTGTTCACGCTGAGAAGCGGAAGCGCAGAGAAACTCCAGAATGTGAGTGTTGTTGAAAAGTCTGCTCAATCCCAATCCTTGACCCCCCCCCCTCTGCTCAGCCTGCCGTGCCGTGACGACTGCCAAACATTTTCGGTTGCCATAAAATGCACTCTCAATTGGAATTGGAAAACTTAAATTACTTTGAACTTATTGGTCCAGACACCCTAGTAGCATGTTAGGATCTGAATTGGGAAGGTCATGTCTGAGTCGCCAGCAAACCGCTATTGTCCGTCGGAATTCACGATTAGGCCGGGAGCGAGATGCTAAAATTTGAATAAGCACTGCAGCTCATTGTCACGAACGTTGAGATTGATGACATGATGCGTGTCAGCATTGAATAACGAATATGTCTTTGTGTTTGGCCAAGCTGGTTCGTTCGATTTATTATCGGCGGTGGTCAGGTGCGATTAAGATTTGAGGTTGGAATTCGTTTGTGAAATTAAGGGTGTAGATTCGTGCTGTACTCACTAAAAGTTGCTTTGCGAAATCATTGGTAATATTGCTGTAGGAATTAATTGCGAAGTCGAAATCAATTAGTGAACAGGTAAATACGGTTGACAGGGAATGTAATGTTTTAAGGTGGCGACTGATTCATGCAATCGATATATGAATATGGCTATGAGTTATGATTTTCAACAGATACGAATGCTTGAGCTTACGGCGGAATTTCTTCTGTTACTTAGGTGCAGAGTTGAGAGTAGTGGTTTGAGGTCGACGGTCTGACACTTTGCGACTTTAGATGGACCTTGTACTTTGCGTCATTGTAGTTGCGAAATGTCGAGTAATAGGTAGATGTAGAATTGTTTGTGGTTAGAACTAATATGCGACTAATATAGGTACCGATCGTTGTGCTTTTGTAGAATAAATACTAGAAAAGGACCAGCTTTGTTGGGAAGCGATCAAATGGGACAGGAGTTTAAAAAAAACTTACGTGGAATGGAGCTGATGAGATGTCGAACAGGGAGATATCGCAGCGATATTTTACCAGATTCACACTCACTGACACATTCGTTGAATCTACCCGGCCCGAAGAGACCGCACACACCAGTACTGCACCACGAGTGATGACGCGCCCATCGCGGCGCGGCCTTGACAACTGTCGACTGTCGACGCGGCGCCGGCCGGCGGCCGTGGTATTCGTCGTCCCCGACGCGGGCGTTGAGCCGCCAGAGGGCGCGAGGAGCAGCCACAACAGGGGCAGTGGGTTAGCCGTAATTGGGGCGCGTGCGGTAGGTGAAGGTCATCGTATAGAAACATGGTTAGTTGTGGAAAGTTGCAACGGGATAAGAACGTAAACAGTTAATGCATAATTTTAAATATGACATGCTATATGATATCTAGGACTGCAGTTCGTTTGATGTGCATTGGTTACTGCTAATAGGATGATTCAAATTAGATTTTCTATGAAAGGCTAGGGACCCCTATGACAATGTTCTGGCACTTTATAAAGATAATTTGTATAGGTAACTAGTAGCCCATCAGAAGCTATCGAACGAGTTTCAAGGAGTCATTTCCGTTTGAGCATTCAGTAATTCACTATGATACGGTGGATCACAACCAGACGGCAGATCGGTGCGTACTAATTGGTTCTAGATCATCTGATTAAATCAAGAGCGGTTCAAGGTCTACTAGGATTGTATGCGAGAACTGATGGTTGGATTCACGTGTGCAACAGAATTTATGACTTGAGATTACGATTTGGTTTGGATAAATAATGCGTTTCTGTTATTCGTGTTCTTGCGAGTTAGCGCCAATAATTATTCCACCAATATTGGCACAGGGCATTGTGAGGCACAGACGGCTTGTTTGCCCGTCTCCTATGGCGTAACGTTTACCAGCATGACTGTATGAGACACAGATGCACTTCTCTAAACCCACGTCCAGACCGGAATGTTGAGGGACACACCGTCGCGTACGCAGGGCATATGCACGTTTTCCGCCAGTGGTACCGGCCACTGTTAATTTTCCCGCTTAGGTAACACTGGGTGAGAAGGCAGTGAGAGGTTTCTACGGCAGGGGGAAGGGGGAAGATTGGCACAGTACCGTGGAAAGTAAGTTATGCCAAAGGCAAGAGGCCGAGGGTCAGGGGTGAGTCACCCAAAGGGCGGATAAGGCGAGCCGTAGTGTCCCGGATAAGTCCTCATACTTATTTCGTAAAGGTACTCTAATCGGTACTGGACAGCCTCAGGGGAGGGAAGCATGTACTCCAGGACACGTAAGGCCTTGAAGAGTAAATCCCATGGTTAAGGAGAGTTCCAGGATATGAACTAGGGTCCCTGGGTCGTGAACGGGAATGTTACACGCGGACCGGAAGAGGGCATAGGTAATCTCTCCCGGTAGAGAGATAAGTCGGATATAAATCGTGTATGTGTGTACCATAAGTCTATCGGACGTGTAGTGAATCCCATAAAATGGCAGGGTGGATATTTGTGCATAATTATTCTGGACGGCCCTGCGATGAGTACCTTTGTCGCCGGTTAGCGGAGCATGCATATGGATTTCGGAAAGAGACATTTATCTCGCCGGGGAGATCGCTATTAGTCAGGCACCTAACACCATCGGAGGGAATTCGAGGGGCGCTAAATAAATTTGGGTGAATATATGACGAACGAATGTAGAGAGAGGATGAGAGTGAGAATGGTAAAGGATGAATCTTAGGATAAGGCCGATGGGAGTTTAGCGAAGCTCAGTTAGGACAGTCAAACTAATTAACCTCGAGGGCAACTTAAACTAGCAACGCTAATACGAATTAAGTGGGCAATTTTCTTAATGGGGAGGCCAGTGATATAGGAATAGGTGACTGGACGAATGATCACATTCAATTTATCAACGTAATTACCACCCATATGTTTGGCAGTGGTCATCGGGACTTCGAATGTCCTGTCCTTCACCTACCCAACTGTGCCGCAAACCCAGCTGATCGGACCCCTCTATCCCTAATCCGAGCAGTGAAGAAGCATCTCGTGCATCATGGTCTATACAATGAACAGAATCATCAAGCCTCTAAATTAAAAAGCATCTTCCATCAGATGTATTTGTATGCAAGGTGGATCTGGACTTACATCTTCCTCAGCTGGATATCTCATCTACATCTCTATCAGGAGGATCTATTTCTACATCTCTCCCAGGTTGACGTCATATCTAGATCCCTATAAGGATACCTACATCTATCTCAGGATCCCATCACTACCTAGATCCCTATCTGGATCCCTCTCTAGATCTATCTCGGGATCTCTTCAACGACTCTCAAGCTCCCCTGTTCTACAAGCTCTACTATCGAGTTCCTCCAGCGGCGAATTATTCTCTCTTCTGCTACAACAGCCGAACAACGGTGGACCCCGGTGCTGGGTCAACTGCAACGAAGCAGAGCAGTGTTTACACGCCCTCTCCCTCTCTATATTTCCCTTGCTACAGTACCATACGGGTATAGAGCCGTTCACAAATTTAAATTTGTGCACGGCAACCTTCGAATTTGTAAACGACAAATTCTCAGTGAATGCACCGGATGGCATATACTAATGCACATTTATAATATGTGTAATAGTAGCTTCAGGGCAGTGATGGAGCTCGCAGCCGGTGGTCCTGTGGACTCGGATCGCGTATGTGCCGCACGCATGCCGAACGGCCTCGCGGACAGTCTGCAGTTTGTCCTGCAGGGCACTGGGCAACTGCTAGGCAGCTCGCCGCCTACTTATATAGGCTTCTCACATGTTATACTGATTAATGTTCTATTTGTTGTCGCACAAGCGATGCTGAATAAATATGATGATGGTGATGAATCATTCGAAAAATAAACATCGCCCTCAGCCCTCTCTACCCAATTGCGAAATTCCTTCCACGACAGACACTAAATACCGTATGCAAGACCTAATTAAGTGCGACCATACTTCGACTATTGTGACTGCATTTACGACGGACACATCACTGCACACGACGAATTAAGACTGGGAAGACTACAAAACAGATCCGCTAGACTCGTAACGAACACACTACAACGGACATCCACAGACAAACTTAAAGACGAACTCGGTTGGGCGATAGGCGTTATCACAAGTGTATTCGCGGCCATTGGGGCGACGTAAGAAAAGAAGAAACCAACTGGCTCCAAGAACTTTAAATTATCAGTTAGCATGCACTTTTTCCTTGATCTGTAGAGAATTTACCATTAATTGCTAGAGAAAATTGCATTTAAAATCTTCCATTTATGCTTTTTTTCATCGTTTGCACAATATGTTCTTTTACTAAGCTAGAAACACTAATTAGAAATAGTTCCCGCATCATCAAGAACAATAGGGAAGGCTTGAAGTGAATAAAATAATTTAAACGGTTTTGTAATCTATGTGAAGGCACTTCTAAAATTGCCTGTAGAAATATTGAAGGCAAAAGTTAAACTTTTTCACAAGACGGATGTCTATAAACCTATTTAACTTGTGACAACTCAGCCGGTATTTCGTCGCCAACAGCCCAGCTTTCCCTAGTGACCGATAGAGGCGCTGCTATCGATGTCCGCCCGTGCCGCCTAACGGACAGTTTGAAGACGTGACGAAAAATCCACAGGCTTTTTCTATACAAAAAGATCATAGACAATACACCTCGCATACCAAACTACATTACAAACATGATCCCAGAGGAGAGAGGGCGCACGGCAGGACGAAATCTCAGAAATCAAAACCACCACACAGTCCCACGAACAACAAAATCCTGCTACCAGAGATCCTTAATTCCCAAAACATCCCTGCATGACTGGAACCAATTGCCTACGCACATACGAAACTGCCAAGAGATGAAAAAAATTCAAACAAAGCATTAAACTACTACTCGGCACACCACAGCCCTCACACTACAACGCACTAGGAAGTATAGGAACTAAGGTTGGGAACACTTTGCACACACAAATCAGACTGGGGATGTCTAAGTTAAACGCACACCAGTACTCTATACAAAAAGTAACATATCGTAAAAGTAACATATAAGATAGTACTGATATCAGTACTATCAGCCCCGAGTGCGCCTGTGGCTACTGGCTACACACAAGAAAACACAAACACTTCATCCTTCACTGCCCACACTACGCACTGACGAGGTCCACACTCTTTGCACAAGTATCTACACACCTCAACATTGATTTCAACAACCAATCAGACACCATGAAATTAGACACACTTCTACACGGACACAACACGACAAAGCAAAACGCACCTCAGGTTCTCCTTACCTTTCAATCCTTCCTCAAAAACACCTCCAGACTGATATAGCCCCGTCTCGGTGGACTGGCGCCGGCCCGCTATCACCGCTTATCAATGCCAACTGTCGCGGCAGCCGACCTGACTATCCTGGTGGACTATGCCTCCTGGTGGACTCCGCCTTCAAGGGGTGGGAGGTGTGGGCCTCCGGGCCCGCCCCCGGCCGGGACCTTCGGGCCCACGACAGCGGCCGGGGGGCAACCAAACGGAGTCCTTGGTGCCCCATCCGGAGGGGCGCCTGGCGGTGGCCCCCCGGCCGCCGCCGCTGCTGCTGCTCTCGGACCTCACTACCATCATCACCGGGACAACCTTCGCCCAGAACAGCGGATGTTCACCAGCGGGACCGGGAGCCGGCGGGCCGTACGCCGGCCCCGGCCCGCTAGATGACTAGCCGGCGCCCCGCGCCCCCCTCCGTGAGCGCCGACGGAGGGGCGCCACCGCCGGCGGCGCTGGGCAGCGGTCATCGGAGAGCGAAGAACAGGAGGTACCGTCGCAACCGAGCAGGAAGAAGCCACACGACCGTGGTGTCGTGGAATGCGGAAGGGCTCCGCAAGAAGGTCGGAGAGCTCCAACGCTGGCTTCCCGCGGTCAAAGCTGACGTACTGGCCGTTCAAGAGGCTCAGCTCCCGAAGATCGCTCCCAGACTGCCGGGGTACCAGCCGCCGGTGGTGGTGCGTAGGGCACGCGGAAGAGTCACGGGCGCAACGGTCGTCAAGGGTGGAGACGTGGCCCTGTACGTCAGAGCCGGTCGACACTTCGAGATCATCGACGACCAGATGACGACGGCTGCCGACGATACGACGGAGATCTGTGGGATCCGGCTGCTGGACGGAGGAATGGATGGACGACCCTACCTGACTGTCATCAACATATACAGACCGCCGATCCGGGCGACGGGAGACGATCGTGCCGACAACTTCGACCCAGCGTCCATCCCGACAGACGACAAAACGCTGGTCCTGGGGGACTTTAATGCGCACCACCCCCTGTGGGACGCCGCCTGCGATGGGCCGGACGAGGTGGGACAGCGAGTGGCGGACTGGCTGGACGACATCGGATGGCGGCCTCTAAACTCTGGAGAGCCGACATTCACCAGCTACCGCTCTGGTAGTCACTCCGCACCGGACCTCGCGGTGTGCGGCGAGATGATGGCGCGCAGATCGACCTGGGAAGTTGGTCAAGACCTCGGCAGCGATCACCTACCGATGAAGATCACCATCCGGGCATCCGACGCGCGTCCTCAGAGGAAGAGGAAGGCCAGATGGGCTCACCACAAGGCGGACTGGCGAGCCTTCCAGGACGACTGCGAGGCTGCCCTGACCGGGGCGGTGCCGACGCGGACGGCTCAGGAGGCCGCCACACGCCTGACGGAAACCATCCAGAACGCGGCCAAGCGACACATTCCGAAAGGAGCGCGAGCGGACCCCCGACCGTGGGCCCTCCATCCTGACCTGCAAGAAGCCATCCGTGACCGTCAAGCTGCCAGACGTGAGATCCGACCCGACGATCCGGACAGTCGGACGCGCTGGATCGCAGCAAAGCAGCGCGCCGCCGAGGTTGAGGGACGGGTCTCCAGAGAGCAGTTCCACGAGTTTGTGGGAACGACACTGAATCGCCCAGCAAGCCTCGGAAGGGTTTCCAAGATTCTGAAAAAGTGGGAAGGAGCGACCGACGATGAGCACCGAGACGGCCAGGCGATGATGGACGACGACAAAAAGCTTCTGGTTACGGACAAGCAGAAAGCTAACGCCTTCGTTAAGACATACGCACAAGTCTCGCGTCATGTCAGAAACAAGAAGGTCGACCTCACCGCAAAGCGCAAGTTGTCTCAACCGGCGGCACGGTTATGTGAGTGCCGAGACCGGCGAACAGAGATGTGCGCGCCCTTCTCCCTGGCTGAGCTCAACGCCCAGATCGTGGAAACCAAGCTGAAGAAAACACCGGGCCCTGACGGTATCTCCAACGAGATGCTCCGCCACCTCGGCCCGATCGCCAAGAAAGAACTCCTCAGAACCTTTAACAGTTCGTGGAGCTCCGGAGAGGTCCCGAAAGAGTGGCGCGTCGCGACGGTGATACCGATTCCGAAAGCCGGCAAGGACAAGAGGCTCTTGGGCAGCTACAGGCCGATAGCACTCACCAGCAACCTGAGCAAGCTGTTGGAGCGCATGATCTTGGCCCGACTTACCTACTTCGCGGAAAGCCGAGGGTTGCTCCCTCCAGAACAGACGGGTTTCCGAGCGGGGCGGTCGGTGGAGGACAACATCGGCCGCCTCGTCCAAGAGGTGCAGGACGGATGGCAGCGACCGGCGGTCGATCGAAGAACGGCGGCGAGGAGGCCTGATGGAAGCGTGGCACAGAAATACGTCCTCGTGGCCTTTGACTTTGCCCGAGCGTATGATGTAGTGGACCATCGCCTCCTCCGGCTCAGCCTGACCGAACAGGGACTGCCGCTGTGTCTTGTCCGCTGGGTGTGGCAGTGGCTGAGAGACCGAAGGACGAGAGTGGAGGTTCGCGGGGATCTCTCCGGTGAGCGGGTCTTCCGCGCCGGACTACCCCAGGGCAGCGTGCTGTCGCCCAGCTTGTTTGTGTTATGGGCGGCGCCGCTGGTGGAGGTCATCAAGAAGATCCCCGGATGCACACCCTACATGTATGCGGATGACACGGCGGTGCTCTGCGCGGGCAACACCATTGAAGTGGCGAGGGAGAGGGCCCAGAGGGCAGCCGACGCGCTAACAAGGTGGGCGCGCGAATCCAAGATGAGAGTCTCCGGCGAGAAGACCCAACTTCTGGTTCTCTCGCAGCAAGCCAAGGACGCCAAGGACTGCCGCATCAAGGTAGCCGGTAGCACGGTCGAGGCGCGGGAGACTCTCCACCTTCTGGGCGTCACATTGGACAGACTCCTGCACTTCGGGCCGCACTGCCGTCGTCTACGAAGAAAGACAAGACCAAGAATCAACCAACTCAGACAGCTCACCGGAAGGTCGTGGGGGCTCGGCGAGAGGCTCCTCCGGACGGTAGCTAACGGATACGTCCGCGGCGCCATAGAACACGCGGCGGCGGCGTGGCTGCCTGCGGCTGCGACAACGCATCTCGGCGTCTTGGAAGTGGAGATGTTGGCGGCGGCACGCACCATCACCGGCTGTCCGATCTCCACCCCGAGACACGCTGTGAGAGCAGAGGCGGGCGTCGTGCCGATGGCGGCGAGGAGGGATGCGCTGGCAGCACGCCTGCTGGCGAAAGCGCACTCTCTACCGCCGGAGGATCCGCTGCACGCCGTAGCAGTAGCGGCCCCCGTGCCGCGTCTCAAGTCCGTGACCGGATGGAGAGACCGCGGGAGAGCGGTGTGGGACCGCGCGGGCGTGGAGTTGCCCGTCGAAGCTCGCCTAGCCACGAGACCGCCCCCGTGGACAGCGACGGAAAACGTGTCGATCCGCCTGGACGTCGGCCCGCTCCCGGTCGGAGCGACCGCGTCGATGAGGAGAAGCGCTGCGGAGGCGTGCTTGGGAGCGCTCCCCCAGTGTGCGACGTGGGCTTGGACCGACGGGTCGGCGACCGGCGGAGTGACGGATGGCGGCGCCGGGGTCCTCATCGAGCACCCAGACGGAACAACTGAAGTTCTGCGAGAGGCGGCGGGGAAAATATGCTCTAGCTACCGGGCTGAGATGGTGGCGCTGAAGACGGCAGTACAACATCTCCTGGAGCACCCACCCCTCGAGCAGGATATAATCATATGCTCCGACTCACAGGCGTCACTTGCGACGCTGAGGGGAGGACCAGCGGCCCAGACGTCCCCTCTAGGTGCCGCCATCTGGGAGCACATGGCGGCACTGGTGGCTGATGGGGACCGAAGAGTCCACCTCCAATGGGTGCCGTCCCACTGCGAGCTGGAAGGAAATGAGCGGGTGGACGCCATCGCCAAGGAAGCCGCCGCCCTCCCACAGCAGGGAGTCCCGGTCGACGTCCGCACAGTGTACCGTGCGGCGTCCCGGATCGCCAGAAAGGAGGCGACCAACAACTGGCCGGACGGCTGGTACAGGCGGCTGATGGACGGCCACCTACCCGCACCGCTACCCAGCACTACACCACGCGAGGTGGCGGTTGATGTGCACCAACTGCGCGCTGGTCACTGGTCGGGATCTGCGCAGTACCTGCATCGGATCGGCAGGAACCCCGGCCGGGACTGCGCACAGTGTAACTCGCTGGCGTGCCGGGCGGCCGGCTGCCGCTGCTGTGGCGAGGGGGAGGCGGACACGCCAGAACACATCCTGCTACGCTGCCCAGCACTGATGCGACTACGCCTACGACACCTAGGCAACATATACCCGAGGGAGGAGGAGGTCCGGAGCAGCGGCGTGGTGGCGGCCCTGGGGGCCGCCGCCAGGTACCTCCAGAGCCGGGAGGCTACGTAGCGACCGCTACGTGGGGAGTCAACAACAACAACAACAACCTGACTATCCGCGGCTCTGGATTGGACCACGCTCATCTATTCTTTTTACGTTACCAGGTGGTGGTGCCTCGATTTAAGCATCAGCTTTTGCACCACCACCTGGGCTATTTGCTTATTCCCATTTTATGTTTAATAAATGTGTTTTGTTGTTGTTGCTGTTGTTGTTGTTGTTGTTGCAGTGCATGGGCTAGACAAAATCATTACAAAATATGCGAGTATACTAAGTTCCCAGAATAGCATGCAATCACTCTTAAAGTGCAGTTTCCTATCGGCTCACCACTGCAAACCGTAGGAATTTGGCAGTTCATATCAGTCCCCGAGTAATGGGTATTGTACATAGGTAAGTACATACGTACACATCCCTATAAGCCTACGATAGGCGTTATCACAAGTGTATTCGCGGCCATTGGGGCGACGTAAGAAAAGAAGAAAACAACTGGCCCCAAGAACTTTAAATTATCAGTTAGCATGCACCTTTTCCTTGATATGTAGAGAATTTACCATTAATTGTAAGAGAAAATTGCATTTAAAATCTTCCATTTATGTTTTTTTCATCGTTTGCGCAGTATGTTCTTTTAGTAAGCTAGAAACGCTAATTAGAAATAGTTCCCGCATCATCAAGAACAATAGGAAAGGCTTGAAGTGAATGCAATAATCTAAACGGTTTTGTAATCCATGTGAAGACACTTCTAAAATTGCCTGTAGAAATATTAAAGGCAAAAGTTCAACTTTTTCACAAAACGGATGGCTATAAACCTATTCAACGTGTGACAACTCAGCCGGTATTTCGTCGCCTACAGCCCAGCTTTCCCTAGTGACCGATAGAGGCGCTGCTATCGATGTCCGCCCGTGCCGCCTAACGTTCCAGCCCTTTCCCCTTGTTCCGACTTTTTCTTCTTCTTCACGACCCCATTCGCCGGCAAAGTACGAAGGTCAAAAGCATAAACAAAACTATTGAAAATGTGTATTTGTTCATGCCATTGGGTTCGAGATAATATGATGATTAACACCGTCTTAGTTTTTTTTTTGCATAGCCGCTCCTCGATCTGTAGTTAGCATTCCTCAATTTCCTGGTAAGGCGCCCTATCAGTACTATCAGTGGCGTTGACTGGGTGATGGCGACAGGTCATGGTGGGTGTATGAGATGGTCATAGTGTGTCGTGGATTTCAAGCACTGGGGATGGTGGCGATGTTGGGTTGGGTTGAGCCGGTGATAGTGGCAGAGGGAGGGTGCGAGAGAAGCGAGGCTGAGTGTTGCGGGTCCCCCATCCTGCATCTGTTGTTGAAATTCGGCAATTTCCTGGTAAGGTGCCTCGACAGTCTCATATATACCATCAGTATCATCGTCCTGATTGTGCTCATGCATTTCAAGCGCTTCCGTTGGCGGAGTTGGTGGTAAGGGCCTGTGGTAGACGTGTTGATAAAATCCTCTTGTCATTTGACGACTATCAGGAAGAGATTGGTAACTATGATATTGTTCTACAGTATGCGAGATACGCCGTCTTTGCCAACGCTTACGATAAACGAGCAAGGCTAGCATGACAACTATCGCAATTAGGACCACAACACAGATGATAGGGATCAGAATCTCAGTGTAGGTGAAGCCGGTGCGGACCTGGTCTGAGCCATCGTCGGACGTCTGGTCACTGGTCTCAGGAATCGTTTGTTGGTCCTGGATAGTTGATTCACCCGCTATCTGAGGCGGCTGTGGCTTTGTGCCTTCTCTGAGAAAGTTGGTCGGGTTAGTGATCGGGTTAGCAGGCGGCGGAGTGATAATTGGCTCCGTGCAGAACACCTGCAGGTAGTGGCCCAGTGTCGGCAGCATGCCCTTGATCACGCATAGAGGCTGTTGTATCCAGAACGTATGCTCGGAAGACATGTCCAGACCCAGTGTTAATGTTATGTTACACTCACAGGGTGTGTCTGTTTTGAGCTCATGCACTATTACTCTTTGGTTTTTATCGAATAACAGTGATCCGTGCTGTGGATGTTTTATATGGAGGTTGTCTAGCTGAATCCGGTGGTGTGCTAAGTCACTGCCTTGTGTAACTTTAAGCGACCCGAATGCGTCCTTTTGGAGAGTATCGATTGTGCAGTTCCTGATTGTGATATCGCTGTCAGCAAGCACCGCAAATGCTTTCTTTGAAGCTTCCTCGATAGTACTGTTCTCAATGGAAAACTTCGCGACATTCAGCTGCAGCCCTTCCTTTTCTATCGCTCCGAATGTACTGTTCTTGATTTCAACTTCCCTGACCGCCCCGTAGATGGCCGATGTTTCGATGTGATTCAAGCGGCTGCTTTCAATGATTAGTTTGTTCATTCCATTACCAGCTGTTACGCATTTTTTCCTAGTGCGATGGATATGCGACGAGCTGAGCGACATAGATCCAATGCTGCCACCTAACGCCTTCTGATCGCACGTTTCCATGGTAACGTTGTCAAGCCTCAGCTTCTCAATTTCTGCCTGAATACCTGTGGATTCAATGGCAAGATTCTTCACGTTGATTAACCTTGCCTCCTGAATCCTTGTATTTTTCGCTATTGCTCCTGAGTGCATAGTGAGGTTTCCGATGTCCATGAACAATAAGTTGTCCACTGTCACATTGAATATGAAGGCTCTCTTAGAGACGGAAAGTGAGGCTATGTTCATAATGCTAATAATATGTATCTGGGTGTTATTACCGAAAACGTTTTTATGAATGACCATCGATTGTATCCTACTTAAAATGAAACTGTCAAACTGTGCTTTGGCAATGGAATGCTGAAACATCTGACAGTCATCCACGTCTTTTACGATGATTCTTGAGTCTCCTCTCCAGTCAGCCACAGTCTCAGAATAAATTTGAAGACTCTTCACTGCGCGTATTCTCACGGTGATCTGTTCGGAGTTGTTGCCGCGCGCCAGAGAGCGGGTTTGCAGGATCAAGGTGCTGACGTTGGTGATCTCGAAAAACTTTAGAGATGTCAGCTTGGCGATGGCGTCCTCACCGATCGTTATGGTCTCGGCACCGGATATTCTGATTTTTTGCACACCTCTCGGGAACGATGCCTCCGTGATGTGGATCTGGAACGGACACATGACCACCATTAGCCCGCGTCCCGTGAGGGGAGTGGGCGACGCACCTCCATAGCTTCTTCCTGTGATGTTTCCTAAAGAAATGTCGACACCGAATTGTCAGAACAAATTTATGAAGGGAAGAGTGGGACAAAGCTGCCATCCTAACGCTTCTTACAATCTCGACGCTTCATTTTTATACTTGGAAAAATTCTTTCAATACCTACAAATGTGATCCCTAATAAATTGTTTTTTATCTCAACTGCGTTTTATCTCCAAAGGGGCCCACATGTGGGAAATGGCAAAACCTTAACCCTATTAGTGGCAGGGGCGTTGTTTTTATCCACCCCTCAGGTTTTTCGGGAATATCTCCGAAACCGCTGAAGTTACGATGCTGAAATTTTCTGACTTTTCCTAAAACTAAATTGGGCACATTCCCTGAAAATTTCAAGTTCATAACTTTACCAGGGGCGGCTCCAGAGCACTGGGAATTGGGGGTCCTATTCGTGAAGCGAGTCATTTGGGCGAAGATCACGATGCTGCACCAGTTTTACGAACAGTGAATGAAAGGTATCATGTGATAACATATACAAAGTTATTGTGCATCCTCTTTTGACACGTTTTTGCTATAATAGGCGGATCCAGGCGTCCAAAAAGGGGGTTATTTTTTACCTCCCAACATAGGTGCCCTGACACCGCCTATGCATGACCAATACAATTTTAGTCGTTCTCTCATAAGAAAATTGTAACATAACAAGACCATTGCCACCCTTTTTAGAAACAGTACCAACAAAAACCTTATTTACTATACTTTTTATGTACCCCCAATCTCAATGATCTGTATCCGCCTATGATTTTTGAAAATGCATATTTTTAGGATCCATGTGAATTGCTGGTTCATTCTCTATCGATCGGCAAAAGTTGCGTTAAGATTGGTTCAGAAACCTGGCCGTGATAAACAGTCTAAAATGTATCTGCAATTTGCCCGTTTTTACCCCCCTCTACCCCCCTATTGACATTTTTTAATTTTATTTTTTTAGAAATGTAGATCTCGTTGAGCGAAATCGAATGCCGTTTGAATTTTGAAAATCGGCCCGTTAGATCTTGAGATATCAAGGGGGGGTCGTAAACAGCCCCCCCTGCCACTAATAGGGGGTAGCCAGGAGCCTGCCACTAATAGGGTTAACCCTCGCCCTGGCAGGGGGGGGGGTCGATGCGACCCCCCCCGAAGGTTTTTCGAAGATAGCGTAAAAACGGCTTGTTCGGCTTATGGGGCAACCTTTTTACATATGACCTGAAAATTTCAAGTCCGGGTGTCCTTGGATCAGGTCACCAGGTCAGAAAAACCGGTACAAGGTCATGGCCAAATTTCAATTTTCTTTTTACACCTGTCCAACTCACAGTTTGGGACTGATTTCCCTCAAACTTTCAGGATGTGCTAAGTTCACTGAGTTGTATAACATAAAGTTCGGGTTTTTTTTTTAGGTCACTGACCTGAGGTCAGTTAGAGGTCATTACGTCGTAATGTTAAGCCTATGGGAAAATACTAAATTCGGAAAATACTGGAGATATCCGCTTCGTTCCATCACTTTTGTGCTTTGAAACCACAGTACTTAACAGCTCAGGTCACTTAGTGCTTCTTTGTTTGGTGTACTTATCCATGGGTCAGGTCAAATGAGGTCAACTGAGGTCAAATGACCTTTTTGCCAATAACTTGGCACATAATGACGCTAGAGCTTTTGACTTGTTTTTAGCGAAATTTTTACATTTATACCCCCCAAAACCCCCTAAATATTGACCTAGAGCAACCAAATTTGCACAGGGGCGAGAACTCCAGGGCCCAATCTTGTAAACGCCGTGAAATGGATATGGCAGCACTCTAAGGCTGGATATATAGTACGCAATCTTATAAAACTCTGTAAAATCGAAAACACGGCACGCTCCCTACAGCATTGGTAGCCGCCGGTTTTGAGGATGCCCTAGCATGCTTTTAAAGGGACACTCCCACCTTAACATTAGTTTTGAGTTGAGATAGCCAAATTGGTGGCCATGGCCTGCAAATACCGGTTTGGGCACTCACAACATCGAAAAATGCTTTAATTCGAAGATATGGAATTTCAAACTTGCAGTTTTCGGATTCTAAGGGGCTAATGCATTGGAATGCCCCCTTAGAATTTGTGACGTCAGCGGAGATCTAACGATTTTTAAATCTTAGACTAAAACCATCGTTAACACGTGGTGGTATACGCTGCTTTGCGCGCAACGTCTGTCGCACTTTAAGGCTGCCAAATTATTGCTTCCAAATAAAGTCGCTAGTAACAGGGGAGATCCCAAAAAGTAAACAAAAGTAAAAGCCTAATATCTTGAAAACCAGTGAATATTTTTCGGTGAAATTTGGTAGACATTCGTATTTCGTTTTCGCTCTTTCTGAACCAAGGGACATCACTTTCATGCCAATTCATTAACTTTTTTGAAGGTGGGAGGGTCCCTTTAACCGTGAGCAGCTGTGCACATCTCAAAACACTGACAATCATCAGCTGTTTGCGGTTTCAGCGGCGTCCATTTCACGCCAGAATTTGTGGCGTACTTTGACGAGCTTCTCAGACAGTTTAATTAATTTAAGATAAATTCAATGTTTTTATGATATAAGTATGCAATATTTTACGTATATGATATTTTTAAGGTTAAAACATCCTCCACATGTTAACTCATAGTTTATTATAATGATGCTTATTATACAGACAACGATCAATTTCAAAATATGTATTTTCAGGAACTAAATACACACTAAAACACATAAAAACGAGTGTTCATCGTTATATGGATTTATTTTTCAAATAAAAAGGGGATTTTTAAGAGGATTTTAGCACCTGTAACCATCATAGATTTTCGGCAGCCACTGCATTATAGAATCGGTATGGGTCTTTAGCCTATTCTCACGTCTCACGTATGACACAAATAACGGACACTTCATGGCTTCTGATTAGATATTTAAATTAATGATGATATACCTTAGTTTGTCAAAAAATTGTAAATTCCTACTCACTATTCGTATCTCCTCACTTTCTGTCTGGCGCAGTTAAGGATCAATGTGTTGTTTCTCTTCCTGCATCTCGAACTGACTTCTGAGCCGAGTATTTTTCTTGATATGCTTTGATATGTAGACTGGGTTCTTCAATCTTTTGAGGAATTGCTTTTTAGCTTGAGGTTAGGTAACAGGTACCTATGCTTGAATAAGAAGGAAAATAAGCTGTAACTTGACCTAATTCAGTTCATGTACGTAGTCTTCGAATTTTAGTAGTTTATCTTCAAGAAGGAAAATGTTAAGAGCTTATGACAAGAAGGAAAATAAGCTACCTATATCTTGAATTGATCCAGTTAATGTACGTATCCTGATGCTCAAATTGTAGGAGCTTCATTGTCAACGGCATTACTTAAATTACTGAAACAGTAGCCGAGCTATAATTAATGAATATTTAAACAATTCTTTAACAAATTTATTGCGATGCCTTAACAGCAAATAAATGCAAATGATAAGTAGAAGAAACACTTTATTCACTCGAATTTCTGAGCGCGAGAATGCCCTCGCTGAAATTTATTTGGTCAGCAATCCACTTTTCAGGAGAATTCTTCAAGCATGTTTGTGTTTTCCATAGTTTGCTATCACGTTTTCCATAAATAACTTATTCATTACACATATGTGTGTCTCTAAAAGAAATAAATGCCCCATGAAAATTAAAACACATAACTTTTGCTGTTCGCAAACAGTACGCATAATTTCCAATAGCGACGGCGACAAGACATTGACCAATGACGTTGCGTGTTTCCTGCTGGCGTTGATTTGTACTGTGGGCAAAATGGCGTGAATAGAATTACCATACTATTCTCTTTATAAGATTGCGTGAATAGGGTGCCGTAAATAGAGTGGGGTGGAATGATAGTACGCCATTTGGTAGCACAACCTTTATAAGATTGGGCCCAGGGGGCCCACCTACCTGCCAAATTTGGTGTTTCTAGGTGCCATAGGAGCCAATCGCGAGGGGGGTCGCATCGCCCCCCCCCCCTGTCAGGCCGTGTTACGAAAATGCCCTGCCAGGGCGAGGGTTAACCCTTGCCGGCACAGGCCATTTTGCGTCCTTCGACGGCACAAGGGGGGGGGGGGGTGGGGGGGTGCGACCCCCCTCTCGATTGGCCCCTAATCAAGCTAGAGCTTCGCGGAAAAAAAACGAGCGTGTTACCCCTGACCAGAGAAAGCCGAAAATACCCAATATTTTAATGTCCTAGGTCATCGGTAGAACTTCCAGGTCAGGTCAATGACCCAAAAGTCGGAAAAATCGGGACCTGTTGGAACGTCGTAAAGTGTGGCTGCTGTGTGATTTCTCGGGGTGCTGATCACGAACATCATGTTAGTTTTGATCACAGATGGTGTCTTTATGCATTTAGGCCGGGTCGGGTCAGTCAGGTCAGGTCTAACAGTAGGGGTACTGCCGGTTATTTTTAGTACGTGTCAACCGCCTCGTGGCATGTTACGAATGCACCAAAGCTACTTCGTAAATGTTCAAATGGTTGCTAAATTCGAATTCAGCTCTAAAAACTAGCCTAGAAACATCTAAAACTTGACAAAGTGAACCGAGTTCATCCAAGGTCAATGACCTGACCGGGGAACATTCACTCTGCCCAGGGTTCATAATGTCCAGGATACGATATGCCCAGTGTCGAAACGACCAGTGCCTTGAATGGGCCAGAGTTAATATGTCCAGGGATTGCATAGTCCAAATGTGGCCAACTGCCTGCAGATAGAGTAAATTCAAAGAGGCCAGGGTATTTCATAATGTCCAGGGCACGATGTGTCCAGTGTTCGAAATGGCCAAAGTTCATAATGTCCAGGGCACGATGTGTCCAGTGCTCGAAATGGCCAGGGCTCATAATGTCCAGGGCACGATGTGTCCGGTGCTCCAAATGGCCAGTGCCGTGAATGGGCCAGAGTCCATAATGTCCGGGGATTAAGGAGATTTAAAGTTAGGTTAGGTTAGGTTGGGTTAGGTTAAGTTAGGTTAGGTTAGGTTAGGTTGGGTTAGGTTAGGTTAGGTTAGGTTAGGTTAGGATTGGTTAGGTTGGGTGGACTATGTAATCCCTGGACACTATGAACTCAGGCCCATTGAAGGCATTGGGCATTTTGAACACTGGGCACATCGTGCCCTGGACATTATGAACCCTGGCCATTTCGAACACTGGACTCATCGTGCCCTGGACATTATGAACCCTGGCCATTTCGAACACTGGACACATTGTGCCCTGGACATTATGAACCCTGGCGCCAATTCAAGGCACTGGCCATTTCGAACACTGGACACATTGTTCCCTGGACATTATGAACCCTGGCCTAAATAATACGCACCCGACCTGTCCTGACCTTCTGGTGACCTTGAAACACACCCTAATGCATGAGAGCAACATCATATCCCATGCTTGAACGCTTGAAACCACGAAAAGACTGCATACGCGCGGCTAATGCGAGCCGACATACGCCGAATCGCGATTCCGGCCAAACATGGTCTTGAAAAGTAGGTCACAAGTCAAAGGTCATTAGGGTTAGGGTCATAAAATTTTCAGGGTAGGTGTAAAATTGATTAACGCGAGGGTACTGAAAGTTTCGTCGCGATCAGCCGCTTTTTGCGCGAGGTATTCGCGAAAAACAGAGGGGGGTCCGTTCGACCCCCCCCCCCCTATACGGGCGAGGGTTAAATGAAGGTCTATGGTACTTAACGTAGCCAGGTCACATGGGCATGGAAGGGCATTCCTGCAGACCTGTTCCACTATGTTTCACATGGTGGACAATTCAATAGGTATGGGACAAAAAAGTAGGTCAAAAGTCAGGTCAAACTCAGGTCAAAGGTCAAAATTCACAGCATTGGCGTCTGGACCCAGTTGGCGAAGAGGCAATTGACGGTGTTCACCCAGAACGCATTCTTAGGGTGCGGAGACAATGTGATTTACTCAAAACGCCATGCAAAGTTCAAGGTCAAGGTCAGGTCACGTCAAGAAAGTAGTCACTAAACGGGCTAAGTGCGACACATGTTTTATGGGTCATTTTGCCCATATAATGCAATGGTGATACTTACTTAATGGTTTGGACAACATTTGGATGAAGTTCAGTTCATAGGTCAGGTCAGGTGAGGTCAAAATAGGTCAAATTTTAAAATTAGTCTTTTCAAACACAATTGGTGTATATCTGATTCAGTTTTTCATGGCGAATCCAGCAGTGGTATTTTCATAGTTGTAGGTGATCTAGAACTTCCAAAATTTGCAATAAGAAATATTTTTTCATGTGTAGTTTTGCGGCTTTTTGGCCATTCTGTGACCAATAATTGATGGATTGCCTAAAAATTTGGTATGAGCATAGCAAATACTTGTTTTCATAACATATATTCCGGTTTTTAAATTTAAAAAAAAAACTTTTTGTTTTTTATAGTTAATTTTTTATAACTTAACCCGCGCCCTGCTGGGGGGTGTTTGAACACCCCTTGTGGTTTTCCGCGAATATATTAAAAACGGCGGCGCGAAGCGCCGCCGTTTTTGGTACATTTTATCATACATCAATTCTACACATGTTGTGAAAATTTCAGACCAAGATCATTCAAGGTCAGGTCACCAGGTCACTTGAAGTGACCTCACCTCATAAAAAGTTTCAATGTCTGCCATAGCTACACCGAGTGACCGATCGCTTTGAAACTTTCAGTGATTGCTAAGAGCAATAGCATGTACAAAAGGTATATCTCAGAATTTTGATATCGATGACCTAAGGTCAGGTCAATTTTGCGACCTCCCCATTATAAGTCAATGGGAGACAATTGAAATGCGCCTCTTTTGGATAAATGACATTATAAACACTCCCAAATACTGAATTACAAGTGGCTTAGACACACTGAACATGAAAATGGTGTCCGTGACCCCCTGTTTATGCCCCTGAGGTCAGCTTAGGTCACGAATGGTATCTAAGAGTTTTTCGCAAATAACTTTTGATTGAGGCATGCTATAGCGATGAAAACGCCTTAGATGTGTTCAGCTCGACGATACGGATCGACTGATATGCAACATGACCCTTTCCGGTCAGGTCATGAACTTGACCTGAGGTCAAATTTTCAAGTTGACCTTTCAAGGTCAAGTTATAGTTCATTCGATGCGTCTTGACCAGAGGAACACGATGCCGGTAAAAGTAAGCTCGTACAAGGCTTGGGTCAAAGTAATTGCAGAAAAACTGTTTCCGAAAAAAGATCGGCTATTTTTGCAGTTTTTGCCCCCTGCAGGCAAAACCGTTGACGTTAGGTCAATCTGAGAGAATTACTCAGAAAGGGCGTTAATAGGGCTATCGAATGCGCTTTTCTGCGGCGCTGTAGCTCTATTGGTTCCCGAGTTATGCATTGGCTTCTTGGACATTGTCGACATTCGACCTGGAAATCGGCAAAATTTTGCCTTAAATGACCTCTGGTGACCTGACCTTTGACCTGACCAAAAAATTGACTGAAATGATTTCTTCATTATTTTTGACGTTCTTTCGAACGCCGCCTTCCGCGTATCGCTACGTGGCCTAGGAGCCGAGTTAGAAGGGGGGGGGTGTTCAGACACCCCCAGCAGGGCGTGGAAATCCAGGACCCCCAGCCGGGCGCGGGTTAAGAGTAAAAAACTCAAAATTGCTAAAATACGAGATAGCCGTTTTGTAGCGCGCTTCATTTTACATCCTTGGTGGCTTTTCGGGCTATTTGCTTCAAAAATGTAATTTGGGTGAATTTATAAACATTTAGACGATTTTGACCGAAAATCGCTTGTAGTGACGTCATAAAACACAATTTTCTCAAATCTTTACAAAGGGGATTTCGATAAAACCTGCACAGTCGATGTCAAATTGATATAGAATAAGGTACCCTAAATTTCGTGGCGATATCTGCAACGGTTTCGCGGTTATCATGAAAATCCAGGAGGGGCAGAATCTGTCCTCCCCCCCCCCCAGCGGGGCGCGGTTTAATATTATCATTATAATACTAATGTAAATAATAAGATTATGTTATGATTATTATTATTATTGTTATTATTATTATTATTATTATTATTATTATTATTATTATTATTATTATTATTATTATTATTATTATTATTATTATTATTATTATTATCATTTTTATTATTATTATTATTATTATTATCATTATTATTATTATTATTATTATTATTATTATTATTATTATTATTATTATTATTATTATTATTATTATTATTATTATTGTTATTATTATTATTATTATTATTATCATTATTATTATTATTATCATTATCAAAAGTTCATGCTCCCCTATCTTACATGAAAACTGCGATATGGCATGGATGAAAAAATGGATGTTCGGGTATGTTCGTCACACCCCATATGTAGAAAACCGATAGTTCCGGCGAGGGTAAAGCCCATGCCACATGTTGCGAAGCCTATAGTGGTGGTAAACACCTACCTACTACGAAAAGACGAAACGGAGGTACGCGTTTCGCGTACCTCCGTTTTATTTATTTTTCTCACCTGTTTAATTTGCCGGAATTTCATGTTGCAGAATACACTCTTGGCCAAGGTCTGGCATTCTTTCCGAGCATCCAGCTCGCAGTTTGTAGTGAGACAGTCGGTGGCAGAGACCACATACTGGACGATGACTGCCACAACCAACAGCGCGATCAGCGGGAAGGTCCCGCCCATCCTGGAGGGACCAGACTGGCCTCTGGAGAGGAGCGATCTCAGGTCCGTGAGGAACGGATGTGACCAGAGCGGCGGGCTGCTCGACAGGGAGTGACCGGTAGCGTCGGTACAGTAGGGTGATGCGTCAGTGACGTATCAATCAGTGACACGCTGCACAGGCGGCTATCAGCTTAGCGAAGGCAGATACAGGGTGTTTCGCTAAAAGTGTCAAAAAGTAAAAGGCCCTAATGCACATAATAACAATGTTTTCTATGGACATTTGCACATCATTCCATCCGCGATTGTTGGACATTTAAATATATAAAAATGATATCACCGTCACTCAAACCTATTCCACATATCCGCCGCTTCTTTCGATGCACCGTTTCGGCACGTGTCCGGAGGTGCCTCACAGCCCGTTTTCATCTTCAGCGTCCAGACTGTCGGCAAAGCCTTGCATTGTGCTCTTCAGCTCCAAAAGTGATGCGACTTAAGTCTTCCTCAGCTCTGCGAGAGCTACTGACCAAAACCAGAAGGCTAGCGGTGACAGATCAGGGCCTCGCGCTGGCCAGGGGCGGGCGGTGAGGCAGCTGATTATTCGGCCCGGGAACGGAACTTCTGGTCCAGCCAGTTCTTGGTGGCTACAGCCGTTACAGCGGTTGTTTCTGATAAATTGGGGGCTTGGCTATTTCTGATGTTGAAATAAGCTTCTTGTTATCTTAAAAGGCCCTCAGAAAGACCCTGACCTTTTCAACGATTTCCGCCGAGAGGTGGGGGCGACCCGCCTTTTTTGGACTGGAACCGGCATCAAAGGAACCCTTTTAAACCTCTCAAGAAGCCCTTTGAAACTTTTATAATCTGGGTCGTAGCGAGCTGAGAGAGTGAAACGTTTCCTGAAAAGTCGGCGTACGGTTTCAATGTTTCTGATAGCACCAAATGTAAGTGTAATCCACCGCTCCTGTTGCGGTGTAAATAACCTGTTCTTGTTCTGTATAAGGAAAAAAAACGACTAGTAACTTTGGCCTCCTGCCCTCGCTCTGTATGAGTGTAAAATATATCTTAAGTGGCCAAAGCATAAATGTCCAAAAATTTGCAACAAAGCCACGTGCGCAACCACGTGCTTTGCGTATTTTATATATCTTTAATAAG
Organism: Amphibalanus amphitrite; assembly: GCF_019059575.1. Classification (NCBI taxonomy): domain Eukaryota; kingdom Metazoa; phylum Arthropoda; class Thecostraca; order Balanomorpha; family Balanidae; genus Amphibalanus; species Amphibalanus amphitrite. The sequence goes on from NW_024883155.1 coordinate 58,187, forward strand.
CATTTACTTTTTGACACTTTTAGTGAAACACCCTGTAGGTGCGCATACCTGCAGTGTTTTAAAGTGGTGGGGTGGCGAGGGATTAGCTATCGTGTAAGAACAAGGGATGGGGGATGCGCAATGTCCGTATTAAAAGCAGTGCATGATAGGTAATCATAGTTGTATCAGTGATCCTGTCAGCGGTGCCCGAGATCCTGCTGTCGATGCTACCATGCCTATCAATGATCCCCCCCCCCTCCCGCTTCTGGTCAGGTGACCCTGGAGAGCACCACGCTGGCTCAGCAGCTGTCCTTCCAGACCAAGATTCTCTCGCTGCTCATGGATCATCTCACAGCAGCCGACGTACTCATTGGAGAACAGGGTAAGAGAAGAGTCGCCGGATCGCGTCTCAGCGCCCCTAGCATCGAAGTGGCGCACACTGGGCGGATCGTCACTTCTAGCATGATATGGGCAATAAAATCGAAGTGTGTAGAAGTGCAATATAACCTATAACTCTGTGTTAAGAAATGATCATACTACATTGTTATGGTCTTTGTTTTCTAGCACTGAATTGCTTTTTCATGGCGAAAACTCGGCCTAAACACGAGCTTCTGAATCGTTTTGACCGGACCCGTCTCCCGGACTCATCGACAGCGTATCTTTGATCCACTAAAACCATCACAAATAGAGGAGGAATTCCACCTTCGTATATGCCAAACGATAGCTCCGGGCCTGAAGAGCACAGTAAAACACATAACAATGGCGAAAGCTAACTTATTACGGATGTAATTTGCACCGCAAAGATTTAAAGGCGAAAATAAAATTTCACACTATTGCGGTGTCACACACAAATACCTAGACTTTTAAAAAAGTACCCCAAAGTTCCGCTTCGAAAATCTCGCTACATGTTAAAGAGACATTGCACTACAAGATCTAGCGGTCATTTCCTGCGACTTTTTGCGACATTGGGTGTAGCAGCCAAAAACACTGCCCCGGCTCCTGCCTCGGGGACCAATAGAACTACATCGTCGCGGAAGAGCGCATTCAATAGCTCTTTTAACGTTCTTTCTGAAATGAGCCGTCAGATTTGGCATAACCCGCGCACCGACGGGGGTCTGCGCCAACTTATAGAACCGACGGGGGGGGGGGGGGCGGATGACTGCCCCCGCCTGAGATCTAGAGAACGAAGCAAGATAGCGACAAGCAGTAAACGGCATGGGATACGTACGGACAAGGTCTACAATTTTTACAAAGGTCATTTTCAGATCAGGTCAAATATGACGTCAAAAAAGTCGAAATGGCGGCGCTAGACATGGAGAGAGTTTTTCTCGAATAACTTTCGAACTAGTCAAGGTAGGAACAAACGAAGTGCATCATCGTGATCCTCTTGCCAATCCGCATCGAATGATATATATATATGTTGACCTCAGGTCACGTGACCGAGAGGTCATCATGTAAATCATTTGATGCGCCTTGACGAGCTGAACACAATGAGACCATCCGCGCGGTTGTATCTTGTTCCGGTACGGAGTTATTGGCAAAAACCCTTTGGTGACCTTTGATGACGTCACATGACCTTACAGCTGCCCAGCAGCAAAACAGACCCCAAGGTAGTGAAGGTTGATCATATATGAAGTCATATATGGTTTATGGGGCCATTCCGACCCGTTTTAGTGGTAAAAACAGGGGGTTGATTTTTCCCCCATTGACTTATAAAGGGAGGTCGAGAAATTGACCTGACCTTAGGTCATCGATATCAAAATTCCGAGATGAACATATTGTAGCTACTAATGATCTTATAACATCCTGCGACTTTTAAAGGCCTCCGACATCTACTGTAGCTCTGGCACGGTGACAAAGTTGCAAAAAAGTGACTTGAAGTTGGGTCATTCAAAGTGACCTGGTGACCTGAACTAAAAGGTTAGGAGGTTCAAACTTGCACACCATGTGTAACATTGATGAGAGAATAGTCGTGCCAAATTTCGCGGCGCTACGCGCCGCGGTTTTCCCGCTATCTACAAAAAACCTCAGGGGGGGCGGATATCCTCCCCCCGTCGGTGCGCGGGTTAACCCTCGCCGGACCTATTGGTTTTCTACATACGCGCCGGCCGAGGGGGGGGAGGGTACGACCCCCCCTCGCCGTTTTGCCCCTGGTGGAGCTAGCGCGTCGCGGAAAAAAACGAGCGTGTGCGCCGTTACGAGACGTGCAGAGATTGGTACCCGATTTTAAGGTCCTCGGTCAACCGGTGACCTCTGAGGTCAGGTCAAGTGCCCCAAGGTACGGTTCAGTTTTTGGTGAATAACTTAACTTCGCAAAAAACGGCCGCAGAGACGCGATTTTGGCACCATCGTGTTCGCCTCGCTCAGCTGCGCGTCGAATGGTATACTTTTTGTTCGGGTCAGGTCAACTTAGGGTGTTGACCTCAGGTCAAGGTCAGGTCAGCACCCCCAGGTCACGAAGTTGGTCGAAAGAGGTCATGTTGCATATCATTCGATTCGGCAGGTTTTCCTGAGTCCATTGGTGGCTTTCTCGACTCCCTAGCTCAATTTGATCGGGAGTTATTGACGAAAAACTAATCTGACCTTGATGACGTCATAAATGACGTCACGCAAGGTCAACATTGCAAAAGTGACGCATCTAACCTTGCAAGGAGTGCATCAAATCACGATTCTGTGTGCTTGAGATAGTTGGAGATCGTTCCCGGCGCCAGAATAGCAGTTTTCATTTTTCCCCATTGACTTATAATGGTGAGGTCACGAAAACGACCTGACCTCATATGACCTTTAGGAAAAATCCGAGATATACAAGTTGTGAGACTCATAATGGATACTAGATCCTGCAAGTTTCATTTCCCTGTGACACCTCCTCTGGCAGTGAGGGCGTTGCGAAGTTGCGACATCTGAAGACCGTGCGGCGTGCAGAGGTTCACTTATGACGTCATAGGTCAGTGACCTGACCTGACCCAAAAATGCGGTTGGTGTCAAACGATGCGGCTTGAATCAAAGGTCAGGTATGCCAAATTTCAGCTCTCTATCGCCAGCGTGTTCGGAGCTATCGCGAAAAAAACCCTATGGGGGGGGGCGGCACCCGCCCCCCCCCCCCCCCCTCGGCCGGCGAGGGTTAAGCCACCAACTGCTTAGCCCCACGGCCCACATGGCTTAACCCTCGCCGGAACTATTGGTTTTCTACATACGCGCCGGCCGGGGGAGGGGTATGACCCCCTCGCCGTTTCGCCCCTGATGGAGCAAAAAAAAGTTTGCACCGTTACGAGACGCAGCGACGGAAACCCGATTTTAAGGTCTTTATAGGTCAACTGCAGTGATATTTGAGGTCACGTCAAGTGTTTCAAGGTATGGGCTCAGTTTTTGGTGAATAACTTCATAAAAAACGGCAGCAGTACCGCGTTTTTGACATCGTCGTGTTCGCATCGCTCAGGCAAGTTGAATGATCATATACTTTTTGTTTGGGTGAGGTCAATTAAAATTTAGTTAAATTAAATAACAATTAAATTAGTTTGTTTCTAGCTTAGCTACTTCGAAAGTTATTCGGGACAAACACTCTTTATTTTAGCGCCGCCATTTTGACTTTTTTGAGCCTTGTGACGTCATCTTTGACCTGAACTGAATATTACTTTTCAGTAGAAATTGTAGACCTTGTCCGTGCGTATACTATGCCGTTTACCGCTTGTCGCTATCTGGCTTCGTTCTCGAGATCTCAGGGGGGGGGGGGAGGTCAACCACCCTCCCCCCGTCGGTTCTAAGCTGGCGCAGACCCCGTCGGTGCGCGGGTTAAATATATGCTTCTGGATAAATGTTCCTTACACGGACTTACTCAGATAGAGATTTGTAAAAACGTTCCTTAGATAGACGTTCTTAAACCGCTTTTCCGCCGATTAAAGCTACATTCGGCTGGCAAACGTTGAAAGCATGGGATAGGGAGCGTTTTCGGTTTTTGCTACATCGGCTATAACTTTAAATATAACTCTTCAACAGCTTTTACCATCATGTCTGTTGGCCTAAATGAAACTGACATAGGTATAGCTAGGGACCATGCCTGCCAATGGCCTGCCTGTAAAGGTAGTTTTAACAACTAAATTATACGTTCATAAAATCAAGGCACAGCTCCAGCAGTATACACTGAAAACAATTCAACCCGCGTACAGCGAGTAAAACCCACTGCTGGCGGGTACACCTATACCCACCACCTAATTTGACACTCTACCAGCGGGTGCGTTTACCCGCATATCGCAGGCTGTCAACACGAGTATATTGTGTACCTAACCCGCATAGGATGGGGACTCAACCCACACACAGAAGGCAACCTACCCGTTCGCAGCGGGTACACAATCCGCACATGGCGTATTACCTGCGCTGCGTGGGTTGGGAACTCGCTTTCTGCGAGTACAAATATCCGCTGGTAGGGTGTCCAAATCAGCTGGAGGGTAAAGTACCCTCCAGTGGCGGCGTTCAAGGAGGAAAACGCCGCCAACCCGCCGGGATTCGAACCCGATATCTTTGATATTGTAAACCGATGCGCTACCAACTGCGCCACAGGCGACCTGACGCAAAGCGACTGAAATGTCGGTGTATATCAGATTAAAATGAAGAACTGACGGCGGACTCAATACAGAAAGTAAAAAGGCTTATCTTAGACAATTGACATGAATCCGCCTATAGTGTTTTAAATATTAAGGAATAGTTTGGACAAATATTTTATTTGCATCGGGAAAGATTTATTTATCCAGGCTTATTTTTACCAATAAAATGTGCTAAGAACGGTCTGCAAACTTCACCACAATGCGCCAGATTCGCGGACTGCAGAATATTCTGCTGAGCGTTCCAGCGAAATATTCTGCCGGCCAAGACGTGACGTCATCCAAACAATGATTCAAATGTCCCAAGCCCGTCAAGTACCCTCCTAACTCACAGAACGCAGCCCCACAGCTGTTACATTTACGATTACAATTGCCTTGCACATCTCTACCCCTGCACAAGGCCTGCACAAGCACGCAGCCGAGCCGAAAAGCGACTATTGTGGCGCGTCACATTTCAACACTCGTTTGAGCGTCGAAGTCAATAGTATTAATTTCAAAACCAATGCCGTGCATCAGTGGTAATGCATTTGCGATTTTCGATGCTCTTGGTGAGTGACACTGTGAGCGAGCTCAGAGCTGTTTCCTGAAGCATTGCATTCCTGAAGCGGGCTTGTCCCACCGGGACGATCTCTGCCGCTGAGGCGCACTGTCGGTGGTCCGCACAGTTCACTGACTGCCTCGATGATCTATTGGTACGACAAGCTCCATGTCTAACATTCGCTGTCATCAAAGGATCGCAGAGGATGTTATACCCAGCTAAAAGTTGACCTCGTTTCGTCAGTTTCTTTGTCATAGAACAACTCGCTTGATTCATCATGAGTGCATTTCAGATTGGTGTTATTACTGCGGCCCCGGCAATCTGTTTGTGCACTGGCTGTTGAGCATTTGTCGAGAGGCCAGAGGGATTATGATAGGCATTGGGATTGACTTGGGACTATGATAACTCGACCACCCAGTCATATCGTGCCATGCTAAATGCCCCCGGCAAGTGCAGACTTTGTGCGCGACCAATCCGATGTGGGGGGCCAAGGCCACACAGCACTCGTGGCTGCCCACTGCGGAACTGCGTCGCTGTTGCATTGCATCATGCGGAGCCGCGTTGGTCCATAAGATGTATAACCCGCGCCCTGCTGGGGGGGGGGGGGGGGGGGTGGTGTTTGAACACCCTCCTTGTGGTTTTTCGCGAATATCTCAAAAACGACGGCGCTCCGCGCCACCGTTTTTGGTACACCTTATCATACATCAATTCTACACATGTTGTGAAAATTTCAGACCAAGGTCATTCAAGGTCAGGTCACCAGGTCACTTGAAGTGACCTCACCTCATAAAAGGTTTCAATGTCTGTCATAGCTACATCGAGTGACCGATCGCTTTGAAACTTTCAGCGATTGCTAAGAGCTATAGCAGGTACAAAATGTATATCTCAGAATTTTGATATCGATGACCTAAGGTCAGGTCAATTTTGCGACCTCTCCATTATAAGTCAACCCTCGCCCTGGCAGGGGGGGGTCGATGCGACCCCCCTAAGGTTTTTCGAAGATAGCGTAAAAACGGCGGCGCGCAGCGCCGCCAAATTTGACACAGCCTATGGGGCAACCTTTTTACATATGACCTGAAAATTTCAGATCCGGGTGACCTTGGGTCAGGTCACCAGGTCAGAAAAACCGGTACAAGGTCATGGTCAAATTTCAATTTTCTTTTTCCACCTGTCCAACTCACAGTTTTGCACTGATTTCCTTCAAACTTTCAGGATGTGCTAAGTTCACCGAGGTGTATAACATATAGTTCGGGCTTTTTTAGGTCACTGACCTGAGGTCAGTTAGAGGTCATTACGTCGTAATGTTAAGCCTATGGGAAAATACTAAATTCGGAAAATACTGGAGATATCCGCTTCGTTCTATCACTTTTGTGCTTTGAAACCACAGTACTTAACAGCAGGTCACTTGGTGCTTCTTTGTTTGGTGTACTTATCCATGGATCAGGTCAAATGAGGTCAACTGAGGTCAAATGACGTTTTTGCCAATAACTTGGCACATAATGACGCTAGAGCTTACAAAATGGTATCATTGTGTTCCTGGTGATCAGCCAAATCGAATGATATGCGATATGATGCAATTTGATTAACTTGAACATAATTTATAAATTTAAGTTTACTTAAAAATTTAAGAAAAACTTTAAGTACACTTAAGCAAGCTAAAAAGTATATCATTCGACGCGCCTTGACGTGCTGAGTTCACTGGTTCTTTTATTTTTGCTCTATCTTAATTAGATCAAAAGTTATAAGCGAAAAACTTTTGACCTGTTTTTCGCGAAATTTTTACATTTATACCCCCCAAAACCCCCCTAAATATTGACCTAGAGCAACCAAATTTGCACAGGTTGGAGAACTCCAGGGGGCCCACCTATCTACCAAATTTGGTGTTTCTAGGTGCCATAGGAGCCAATCGCGAGGGGGGGGGGTCGCATCGACCCCCCCCCCCTGCCAGGCCGTGTTATGAAAAATGCCCTGCCAGGGCGAGGGTCAATGGGAGAAAATTGAAATGCGCCTCTTTTGGACGAAAGACATTATAAACACTCCCAAACACTGAATTACAAGTGGTTTAGACACACTGAACAGGAAAATGGTGTCCGTGACCCCTGTTTATGCCCTGAGGTCATCTTAGGTCACGAATGGTATCTAACAGTTTTTCGCAAATAACTTTTGATAGACACATGCTAGAGCGATGAAAACGCATTAGGTGTGTTCAGCTCGACGATACGGATCGACTGATATGCAACATGACCCTTTCCGGTCAGGTCATGACCTTGACCTGAGGTCAAATTTTCAAGTTGACCTTTCAAGGTCAAGTTATAGTTCATTCGATGCGTCTTGACGAGAGGAACACGATGCCGGTAAAAGTAAGCTCGTATAAGGCTTTGGTCAAAAGTTATTGCAGAAAAACTGTTTCCGAAAAAATCGTCTATTTTTGCAGTTTTTGCCCCCTGCAGGCAAACCCGTTGACGTTAGGTCAAATCTGAGAAAATTACACAGAAAGGGCGCTAATAGGGCTATCGAATGCGCTTTTCCGCGGCGCTCTATTGGTTCCCGAGTTATGCGTTGGCTTCTTGGAAATTGTCGACATTCGACCTGGAAATCGGCGAAATTTTGCCTTCAATGACCTCTGGTGACCTGACCTTTGACCTGACCAAAAAATTGACGAGTGATTTCCTCATTATTTTTGACGCTCTTTCGAATGCCGCCTTCCGCGTATCGCTACGTGGCCCAGGAGCCGAGTTAGAAGGGGGGTGTTCAAACACCCCCCCCCCCCCCCCAGCAGGGCGTGGAAATCCAGGACCCCCAGCCGGGCGCGGGATAATAAGTCGATGCTACTAACGCCTAAAGCTGGTAGTGGGGGGTGATTTAGCATCCATTGTCCTCCCGTAGTTTGTTCCTTGCGGCATTTGGATCGTAAATGTCGAGATATGGGAACAGCTGTCACGTGTGGTCAGTCGAAACTGCATCTATGTCTATGGTCAGGGATTTCATCTTTGCCTGCGCCGGGCCCGGAGGGTTGTACTCCCCCCCCCCCTCAGTGATTCTCAGCTATCTCAAAATCTCTTACAAACCCAAGTTTTGCGCACCTGTTCATGCATCTTTTCTGAAAATGTTGTTAAAATTTCAGACACATGCCATTTGTGTCTGTGTTTGTGTTTATGTTTGTGTTTGTGTTTGTGTTTATGTTTGTGTTTGTGACCGTCCCCCTCCCTCCCCAGCTGATGCTGTGTTAAGGGTTATATGCTACTTTCATCAGTTCACAGAGTTTTGAACTGGAATAGCAGATTCGTAGCTTGAGCTGAGGCCAGCACAATTCAGGAGCTTTTACGCCACACAACCATCACCCTATAGGCAAAGATATTATATTTCTCATTCCGAAAAGAGTGCCTTGTAGAAGAATGTGGTGCCTTGTATAGAAAAATGCTGACAAAGCAGGCAACTGTCGCTGTCTCGCTGAGGCTCAACTCATCCAATCAGCATGCAGTCTTTTTTAATTACGCAATATACAGCTTCAGTGCCACCTCTATTTAGCCGCTTCAGTACATTACATATAGTTATTCTATGAGAAAAGGTTAAAAAAATATTCATTTCTATTGTTTTCTCTTCCGATCATTTTCAGCATAAAAATAGTCAAACTGAAGGTATAAAAAAACTCATTTGGGGAAAGTGGTAGATTTCCTGTCATTGTTCCCGAGTCGACGTCTCAACTGCAGAAGCTGGTGTCGTGGTTCACCGGCCGCAGACCGGAGCTGGCCGACCCCTCTTCACTGGCTACCGGAGACGGCAGAGACGGTACGTGTCGCTAGTAGAGACGGCACGTGCCGGCGGTAGAGACGGTAGAGACGGTACGTATGAAATTCGACGGTAGGACGGTATAGAGACTGAGACTGACTGCCTACCAGTTACAGCGTGCGTCGTTGAACGTTCGCTGCCTTATTTATTCAGCCTTTCATTATGTTGTGAGTTGTGACTACTGACTGCTGTGTCTAGCACCAGTCAAAACACCTCAAAGTATTTCTCTTTTTTTAAGAATATGTCGAAGGCTTGTGAAAGTTGCTAACAAGCAACAAGCAGAGATATGATTTACCTATTCAGCCTTTCATTATGCTGTGACTGCTGTGCCTAGCACCAGTCAAAACACTGCAAAGTATTTCTTTTTTTTAAAGAATATGTTGAAGACTTGTGAAAGTGGCTAGCAAGCAACAAGTAGAGATAACAATAGCATTCACAACTTTGCGTAGCTCCGGAGCTGACCTTGTTGTAGTGCTGAGCCATTGACCTATAGAAGGCTTATTGAGGTCATTGTGCTGAGCTCTAACTTTATATATATATATATATATATATATATATATATATATATATATATATATATATATATATATATATATATATATATATATATATATATATATATATATATATATATATATATGTATCTTCGTTTAGACATTGTTCATTGAACCGTAGTGCGAATTCTGCTTTTATGAGCTTCCGATTTGTGTGTTCGTATTTTCGGATCGTTTTCTTGAGAGATGTTGATAATTGTCCGATTATATTGGCAAAGGTTTCAGACATAACATGTATACAAAATTAAATTCCTTAAGCTTTCGAAGACATCTACATCTACATGATCACAAGGTTAAATTGTAAAAGCACAGAGCCTAAGTTTGCTATTAGAATGGAAGGGAGAAAAAAAAACTAAATACATATTGTGCGTGATAAATTGCTAAGGCCTCTTGCAGTCGTCACATTCAGTAAACACACTAACTAATATACCTACATCGTTCCACACTTGGATGCATGACACATGACACATTTTGGTAATATGACACCCTTCTATGCACAGATACATAGATACCCTAAACGTCATATAGCCCTCCTAAATCCGATATCACTAATGTCCATCGCATTGTTCAGCTCCAAAGCGTGAGTGTCGTGCACCCCGACTTGTAGAGCTGCTTGTTGATGTGAGGCGAGTACTCACGGATGTACAGCGCCTCCAACACCCACAGTCTTCGCTGGTCATGGGTAGAGCACAGTATTTCGGTATTGTCCACCAAAATTTGTCGTGTGATGTCCTTGTCATGTTCTTTGTGCATGTGATTCTTCAGTGCGCCTTGTTGTTTATGCATTGTAAGTCGTCTGGACAGGGAAATGGTAGTCGCGCCAATGTATTTATCTTTGTTGAGAAGTCTACAACCTTCTTCGGGGCAACTGAATTGATAAATTACATTGGCTTGCTGTAAGTGTATGTTGTCCTTGTCTCGTGTCTTCTTCTTGAACATGTTGTTGACCATGACGAGATCTGCGGTTTTCCTCGTGTTGTAATATATGATGAGTGTCACTTTCTTCGCCTGGTCTGTCGGCTTGACGTTAGTCAAGATGAGATCTCGGATGACCCTCTCTTCCGTTTTGTAGGCTGTGTTCATTTGACTGCGGTAGAACAGTTTGATTTTCTCGACCCCTGTGACGTCATCTTTGACCTGACCTGAAAATGACCTTAGTAAAAATTATAGATCTTGACCGTGCGTATCCGATGCCGCTTGTCGCTATCTTGCTTCGTTCTCGACATCTCAGGGGGGCGGTCATCCGCCCCCCCGTCGGTGCGAAGTTGGCGCAGACCCCCGTCGGTGCGCGGGTTAAAAAAGCTCGAGAGACTTGATGATATAAACTGTAGAGGGTCTTATGCCTGAGAGAGACGGTAAACTAGCAATAGAAAGAAGGATATACGCCAGGCGATGCGAAATACCTCATGCAATATCTCCCGCGGCACTGATAAGATAGTTCGCGGCCATATGCGTGCGTTCGACATTGGCGGATAATCGGGGATATCTTTCGAGACCAGCGGGATCATTCGGTGTTTGAGGCTGATACCGTGCACAACAGACATGACAACGAGTAAAACAGTCATTCGTGAAGAAGAAAAAAAGCAATCTAAAAGTGTGACTAATTGCATCAATGCTCCCTGCCAAAGGTACCAAATATTTACCGTTGATACCGATGTCGAATGCAACGTAGAACGTACGCTTGCTAGGATTGTTATCGCTCCCTAGCCGTGGCGTTACCCGTTTGGCCATTTAGTTGAACAAAAAAAAAATTGTTCTGCACAACAGCAGCACGGCCCTGTAGTGTAACGTAGGCCCTAAACGAGCTTACACTGCCTGTGCCACCTGGTGTCCATACGTTGAACCCTTAGTTATCCGCAAGTGCTGCCACCTATGACCCAAACCGCCCAACCTCGAATCCACGAGCTGCACATAACACAGGCACCAGGCAGTAGCGACAGATGCCACCGCTAGATGTCACTAGTTGTATAGCGCGCCGGCCGTGGCCTGTGTTATGGGCAGCTAATGGAAATCGGGCTCGGCAGTTAGGGGCATAGGTGGCGCTGCTTGCATGAGCTTAAGGTTCTAAATGCCGCCGATGGGTGTCTCTGCATATCTAATCAGCTGGTTGTCACCGGGTATTTGCAAACAATAAAGCATTTCCAGGCGATTTGTAGGATATTGAAGGACTTACAGTTGATTATTTGTGACTGTGAGAGCGGCAGGAACAGTGAGATGAAGGTTATGCATTGTGCAATGTGCAAGGAGCTGGGAGCAATTATCGGTGAGTTATCGGTGAATTATGAGCTGTGATGCTGCATTTTGGAGTGAAGAGGCTGGCTTCAGTGACGTTCCAGCATCGGCGATTTATCCAGTGACTCGAGTGTCATGAATTAGGCGAAGAGAGAGAGAGAGAGAGAGAGAGAGAGAGAGAGAGAGAGAGAGAGAGAGAGAGAGAGAGAGAGAGAGAGAGAGAGAGAGAGAGAGAGAGAGAGAGAGAGAGAGAGAGAGAGAGAGAGAGAGAGAGAAGGGAGGACCCCCGGAGAGTGGTTCGGTTATGTGTCTGTCACCTTTGTCATGCTTGTATCAGTATCTCAATCTGGCGCTGCGAACGGTTTGTGCGTGTTTTCATGCTGCTCGCAGCGTTATATTTGTCAACGTGTAAACTGTAAGTTGTCATGTGATGTCATGTCGCTTCTGCATCCGGTTGTTTCAAAGTTCTCGTAGCGCCAGGTATGCCCCATCCCCTTTGTAACAGCGCCACAGCCCCTCCCCTGCCCCTATTCTGTTGTTATGATTTCGTCAGTCCGTGGCACCCTCCAGCTCCCTCTCTTGTCCTTCCCCCGCCCCCGCCCCCTAGCGTGCCCACCCCTTACCGATCTCCATTCGCTCCCAGACGGTCAAGATTGGCGGCTGTCACCGCCCGCGGCCATCAGAGATCATCACCGGGGTTAATCGGCTTGGCGGGCCGGTCTAGCTGCCAGGGGCCGACTGCCGCCGGCGCCGCCCCGTCCGCCACCCGGCGGGGCAGCACTCATCAATCGGACCCGGCCCGAGGCAGATCATCCCCCCCCCCAAGCTTCATAGCTGGTCGACTTTCATCTGAAGATGCCCCGCCCTCTTATGAAGAACAATTACTGTGTTTATTGTATATTCATAATTTTGTAAAGGTCTCAATAAAATCCGAAGTACGGCTCCAACGACGTGTCTTTGAGTGCTAGACAGTAGCCGTGTCCTGGAAGTCGCGTGGGAACTCCTTTCACTGATAGTCGGACGGTTCAGGGAGACTGAGAGACCCGCGTACAGAGCCAAACAGTCGACAGCAGCATTGGATGTGACGTCACACAGGCTGGGCTGACGATAGAGAGAAGTGGGCGGGGCCTAAATGGGCCTAAACTGAGATCGGCATAAGGCACTTCCAGGTGCCCCACCGGGTTTACCCTGGTGGCCGAGTGGATAGCGTGACGTCAGCGTGCATTTTAGACTTTCGAAGGTTTTGGGTTCGAGGCCCATTAAGAGCGGAAAAAATTATCGTAATCAGGCGATTCCGGGTCTCGAACCCAAAACCTTCGAAAGTCTAAAATGCACGCTGACGTCACGCTATCCACTCGGCCACCAGGGTAAACCCGTTGGGGCACCTGAAAGTGGATTATGCCGATCTCAGTTTTACGGCCATTTAGGCTCCACCCACTTTCTTTCGTGGCGAATGCCTTACCGACCGACCGACCGGGCTCGATTTCGAGAACGGAGACTTACTCCAGCCGCAGGTAATGGCATATTTAGTGTGATTCCTTCGAGCAACCCCATTTTTCTCCCGTTTTGCAAGTCGAGACACTTGTTCAGCCACACGAGATCCGTTCTTGCGTCGCCATTGAGCGTCACACGACTTCTTCCCTTCGCATCGTGTTCGGACCACATCATACCACACATTCCATGGATTTTCGATCTTTATTCGCCAACATTCAACAATCTTTGTGTCAGCTGCTAGCTCACGCTTCGCAGGTCCAAGGGAACGGCCGAGGTACCAACATCACGTCATCAATGTAGATAAAGGCGACAAATCTTACGACATTGTCTTACTATCAGTTTTTTCAGCGCTTACAATGACTGGTGGCACACGCACACGGGAAACATCAGGTGCACGCAAGTCCGAGTCGCAAAAAAAAACTCACTTTACATCGTAACTCTACCAGTGATCGAATGCCAAACAACGAACAACGACACGCGTCACATCAACATGAAGCGAATGTCTCAACCTTCGCGCAAAGGACGATATGGTGGTGACAGCAACGACATGGCACCGGCGATGTCCACATCCGGCGATGTCCACATACGACATTGACAGGTAGCCGTTCAAACGCCACACCAGCTTGAGATGAGCCACAGGGCGACGTAAGTCATCGCCACGACCAGCAGCCAATGAAAGACACGTCACAAACAGTCGGCGAGGTGCAGCTATGCAGCGAACGTGCAACGGAAGAGATATACGACCCCATACAATCAATGAGTGAGCGATACAGAAAACACGTTCACTGATTGAGAAGAGGCGAGCTACGCCACTAAGATCGCTAGTCGGTCGTTATTGAGAACCTGTTGCCGACGAATCCGCGACGGTAAGTCTTTTGGTAGCATCACAGCATCAAATTCTACGCAAGTCAAGTCGTAGTTATAAACGCTGACTGGCCCAGAACGACACTGTTCTGGATCAGAAGCAAGGAACAGAGGTCCGTCAGTTCGAAATACGCGCACTGACAGTCGAGCCTTGTGGGCGACGGTGCTGCCATCTGCGCCAGTGGTGAACAGCACCGAGGGCGGCGCCACCACTGGAGGTCGCTCGCCAGCCCCGGTGGCGCCATCTGCAGCGGCGAGCGTTCCGCCTCGTTCTGTAGGTCGATCCGCGCGCCGGACTGTACCAGACGGCGCGCCACCAGCACCTGACGGCAAACAGAGGGAGCGGGAGCCGTCAGAAAAGTCTTTTGGGCGGTAAACACTACATAGCAGATCGACTGGAGGGAGAGGGTAGAGAACAGTTAGAATGAATTGCACGAAGTAGGGACATAAAAATGTTCAATGTCTGCATGATTGGTACGATGATTTTTTCGGCACGACTCTAGTGATCATCATGAAAAGCAAAGAAACGTACTGAAAAGGACCGAAAATAGGAGGCAACTGAAGACTGCCGATCCCCCGCAAAGCCGACAAGATAAACTCACGTAACGATCAGCGCTGGAAGCACGGCGACCGCCGGCGGTGCCAGCAGGACAGGAGCTCCTCCAGTGGTCAGGTTGGTGTTAATTTCTGGGAGTCGATCTCTGAAGGGGGCCGGAGAGGGGGTCTCCAGTCAGATGAACCTGATGAGATGAGAAATAAAGTCAAATTAAGAGTGATGTGAATGGGAAGAGGGAGGGCGGCTTGGAGGGAGAGGGAAGAGAGAGAGAGAGAGAGAGAGAGAGAGAGAATTACCGACACAAAAACACCTTCTTCCTTGATATTAGCCAGAGGGGGGGGAGGGTTGAACATAAATAGACAGTCACATGTAAATCATGATAAATAGACGGTCATATGTACATACCATGTCAAATAGACGGTCACCTATAATACGAAACATTGACGGTCACACGTAGCACGATAAATAAAATGCTACATTTATTATGACAAATAGACGGTCACACATTCCACAATAAATAGACTGTCCCACACAGAACTGCAAAAACACGGTCACCTTTATCACGTCAAATAGACAGTCACAGTACACCACAACAAAAAGACGGTCTCACATATTGCGGCAAATAGGACGATAATGTATACCACGTAGGACGGTAGTACATAGCACGATGAATAAACGGTTACATACAACACGCCAAATAGACGGCCACACACACCACGTGATGTAGACGGTTACATAATATAACACGTCAAATAGACGGTCAGAATATACAGGGTGATTTTTTTAACTGTTAACCCGGCAGTTGCTGGGGTATTTCGCCACCCACCGTTTGCTGGGGGGGGGGGGGCGTTAAACGCCCCCAGCCGATAACTCGAGAACCAATAGGCGCAGCGAAACGCACGAGGCGGCAAACGAAAGAACGCGACGAGACGCTTCAGATGAATACTTTTAAGTTGAATTTTGAGGTCACAGGTCAGGTCAAGGTCAGGTCAAACACCTGAAATCGGGCTTTCAGTAGCATGGACTTCAGGACTTCGCAATGGGCGCCTCTCGTCATAAACTCTGTCAAAACGGTGCACAATCCATCATATAAGGCCTACAAGAGTGTCAGCTCCATGCAGGGGTCAGTCAAGCATAGGTCAGGGTCAAGGTCAGGTCAACCGGGCAGGCACATATCCCCGAAAATAAAAACTGATATTCGCAGCCTGTGACGCATGTTTTATGGGTAATTTGGGGCGTAGAACACGATGGTGACATTCATTTTATCATATGTGTACGTGTTTGGCTAAAAAAGTTCAATTTAAGAAATTCATGTATCATGGTCGTGAAGTAGTCACGAGAAATTGCCAAGATTCAGTTCAAGATTTTGGAAAATGCGGAACGATAATCAATAATCGAAGATAGCCATTTGATTTTCCATGGTATTGGCAGTCTAATGGCGTTTACGGCATGTCTGTATGTCTATTCTGTGATTTTATATGATTTTTTGAACATATGCCGTTTTTGGTCGAAAACTCAGAAATCATGACGTCACTAAAACCTCGATATCTCAAAAATTTTCAGACCGATTTTTTGAAACTTTGTCACAATAAACTTCAATCAATTCCCTACAGGTACCCAAAATTTGGCGCGCCTGCGGCGCGCCGTTTTTATGCTATGGCCCGGCGAAAAAAGTGGGGGCGTTTAAGGCCCCCCCCCCCAGCAACTCGCGGGTTAAAAAGTAAATGTCGATAGTGGTCCCTAAATCGAAAAATCGCGTGCAAAAAAGCAATGCACGTGATAGATAAATCTGGGACTTTTTGTATGGTGTCATGATTTGTCCCTTTTAACCGAAGGCCTCGGCCCCAATGGTGCCTGGAAATGTCCCACCAATCGGGCACGCATGGTCCACCGCCGTTCAGTAAGGAACGACACCAAACGATGATTTTGAAGCATTGAGGCAGTTCGAAGCATGCGATCATCGAGGAGATATCCCAGAAAGACGTTAAATAATGCACGAACAAGCTTGTAGTCATAAATAACCTTCAACCGGTCCATCTGGCGTATGTGCAGCCTCTGAAGAATCAGTCTTCAGGGAGAAAGAAAAACAGCGAATCAGACACCACCAGGGCCGCCAGTATCGAAATCCTCGACCTGCCCTCCATAGACTTCTAGTTTTTGGACCCAGCTATGGCAGATATAACAAGAAAACATTGGAAATATCTGGCAGAGCTAAAAATGGGTGATAGGAGCCTTTTCAGTCCGCCTAAAGGGTCTAGGAGTCCACGGTGCTGTTCAACACGTGCTCAGGCAGGCTGATTCGTGTCGGTGAGAGAGGGGGCAACTTCAAGCACAAGTAAAATACACGATGGACGTTCCTTCACATCGTGTCTGTATGAAATCAAAATGTCCCAGAATGCTTGTCATCCTGGTATATAATTTTGCAATTTATATTTATATTTTAATGCCACTAGATCTCATTACTTTTTAACAAGTAAAAAAAAAATCACCCTGTATGCCACGACAAATAGGCAGTGATAAATACGATAGACGGTCACAAAACTGCAATATGCATGAAGTACTGCCATAGGGATGGCCACGAACCATAATATACCAACGTTTTATGGGTGGCCCTGATCCTGTGGTAAGAGACACTTAAAGGGACCCTCCCACCTTCAAAAAAGTTAATGAATTGGCATGAAAGTGATGTCCTTTGGTTCAGAAAGAGCGAAAACGAATATCTACCAAATTTCACCGAAAAATATTCACTGCTTTCCAAGATATTAGGCTTTTACTTTTGTTTACTTTTTGGGATCTCCCCTGTTACTAGCGACTTTATTTGGAAGCAATAATTTGACAGCCTTAAAGTGCGGCAGACGTTGCGCGCAAAGCAGCGTATACCACCACGTGTTAACGATGGTTCTAGTCTAAGATTTAAAAATCGTTAGATCTCCGCTGACGTCACAAATTCTAAGGGGGCATCCCAATGCATTAGCCCCTTAGAATCCGAAAACTGCAAGTTTGAAATTCCATATCTTCGAATTAAAGCATTTTTCGATGTTGTGAGTGCCCAAACCGGTATTTGCAGGCCATGGCCACCAATTTGGCTATCTCAACTCAAAACTAATGTTAAGGTGGGAGTGTCCCTTTAACCCGCGCCCTGCTGGGGGGGGTGTTTGAACACCCCCCCTTGTGGTTTTTCGCAAATATCTCAAAAACGGCGGCGCGGAGCGCCGCCGTTTTTGGTACACCTTATCATACATCAATTCTACACATGTTGTGAAAATTTCAGACCAAGGTCATTCAAGGTCAGGTCACCAGGTCACTTGAAGTGACCTCACCTCATAAAAAGTTCCAATGTCTGTCATAGCTACACCGAGTGACCGATCGCTTTGAAACTTTCAGCGATTGCTAAGTGCAATAACATGTACAAAATGTATATCTCAGAATTTTGATGTCGATGACCTAAGGTCAGGTCAATTTTGCGACCTTGTAGCAGGCTACATCTTTTAAAAATTCCACCTCAGACTCAACACACCGGGCCAGACCGTCACGGGTCGACTCGGCTCGGCAGTTCCCCTCACCGACCGGCCGCACGCTTAGCCTCGCCTTCCCACACCCAATCCCCCCCCCCGTTTCCCCAATCTATCACTGTCCGCACAGAATGGGCAGCCGTAAAACTCCCATTAAGACGCGCGCTTTTGGAGACAGCTACCGCAGGATGAACGATTCGAACTCAAACAAGTAACAGCTGGATCAGTAAGATTGTCAACAGCTCATGGACCCATGCCGAGAACAGATACCGGCTGGGAACGCTGGATCAGTAAGATTGTCAACAGCTCGTGGACCCATGCCGAGAACAGATACCGGCTGGGAACGCTGGATCAGCAAGATATGTCAACAGATCATGGAGCAGTGTAAAGGATGGATGCCGGCTGGAGCACACAGCCTCCTTTGTCGGGGTACAACAACCCAGGGTGAGTGACCCGGCAGAACGCCTTGAAGGTGACCTGCACAGCAGCAGCAAGCAATGACCTGTAGTTCCAGATTTCGCCACTGAATAGAAGAGGCAGCACGCTACGGCCACACCCCGCAACCACAAGGCCTGGCGGGCAAAGGTCAGCAGCGAAGCGGGGGTGTTAGCCAGCTGACGATGGGGACACGCCCAAGGTACTAGTTGCCAGAGCTACCGCCAACCGAAGGGGGCAGCACTATCCAGACGCGTGAAAGGTTGACAACAAAGGATGTATGATTCTGGGAGATAAAACCATTTTGACGGAAGATCGGACGGCTCCTAAAGTAATCAGCCCATACAGTAGCCGCGGGAGAAATGACTGACAAATATGGGGCTTGTGACAAATGCAGGCTTGAATTCCAAGGGCTAGAGTCACCGTCAGGTTAATAGCAAAATACAACCAAGAAAATGGAGCAGCCGGCCATGAACAATGTCTGCAAATCCCAAGCCTGGAGACTAAGCAAGAGGACGTCGGGAAAACAGTTATACCAGCTCAGCGCAATGGTCGTATCGGAAACAGCAATACGGAATACACCGATTCGCCAAAATCTAAGATGAAGGCTAAAATACGAAGTGTCGTCTCCTAAGTACATTGTAAGTGGCTGGAACAAAGAAACGCTGTTGAGGCTAACTAAAGCTGTTATGGAATTCAACCCAATTCAAGCAAACAACGACGAGCTACCTATATGGAATGTGATAAGATGTTTAGCTACCGAGGTATTTGGATAACCAGAGGAAAAGAAGGCTGACAGGCTGCTGCGGGCAGATACGCAGTCGATAAAAGAATGAAAGTGGTTGAGGATAAAGAAACGGCACGACAGAGCTAATTCACACTTTTATCAATGTTCTTATATCCTACACATCGATGAACCGACTGGTAAAACCCCCAATATGAAGATGGTGAGCGGCCAAGTGAAAACGCACGGGAGTAACAAAGACACCCTGGGTGCAATGACTCCGAGGTCGGCTCAGGGCGTGGCAGCCCCTCGAGCTATAAAAGGTGCACGATTCACCCCGGAGGGCAGTCTGCAGCCGGAGCCGGAGACGTCATCTAGAGGCAGCCGTCAGCCCGGGGCCAGCGCGAGAAGCCTCTTCAGTTCGAGCAACCAGAACTGAGGACTCAGCCGTCAGCCGCTCCAGAATGTGAGTGTTATATAGAGTCTGCTCAATTCCCGGTCCTTCCCCTCCGCACTGCCCAGCTTGCATTACCCGTGACGACTGCCCAACATTTTTCAGTTATCAATCATGCACTCTCAATTAGAAAGAGACAACTTGAATTATTTCGAACATATTCGTCCAAACACCCTAGTGGCCTATTAGGATTTGAACTTCGAAGCGCGGCCAGCAATTACGCTCTCAGTTGGTATATGATTGCGAACACGTCCAGTTTGATAATGAGAGGTTAATCATGCGCCAGCAATTACGCTCTCGGTTTGTGTACGGTATACGATTGCGAATAGGTCCGGTGTGCCAGGTTTAGATTTGAAACTGCGCAGCCAGCAAAATGAACTCTGACTAAATGATTCGAGGCAGTTTGGCGACGTAATGGTCATGTATCGGTGCGACCAATTTTTCACTGGCGGTGTCATGAGTCGAACTAATTTGAGCATGTTCCAGCGAGCGATATAGGCCGATACACAATGAATGGCGCTTCTCCGTAGGGTGCGTAGGCTCATGATTAACACTAATATAGGTCAATAGTTGCGCGTAACATCCTAGCGAGTAAGGGCAGCGATGTAGTGTAAATTTCACGGTTCGTTGCGTTGTGTTTTCCGTATTATAGGTCAATAGTTGCGCGTAACATCCTAACAAGTAAGGGCAGCGATGTAGTGTAAATTTCACGGTTCGTTGCGTTGTGTTTTCCGTATTATTGGTCAATAGTTGCGCGTAACATCCTAGCGAGTAAGGGCAGCGATGTATTGGAAGGTTCATGGCTCGTTGCGTCGTGTTTCCGTACTTAAGGTCAACTTGTCAGCTTAGTGGTCACAAGAGAACCGACGCGGCAGCTTGGAGTGACATGTACGTCTGTTGCTCAATGACAACAGTACTCTGCATTGTATATAGATTCTTTGGCTCCTAGGTTAAGTACACGATGCGTCTCACCAAGCTTGTGGGTCGATGTTCGTGAGTGTGGTGCTTTAGTTTGCGACTAACACTGATAATGCCATGCGAGCTTGATGTAGAATACACAGCGAAAACTTATTACTCCTGTTAGGATATGATATGGAGGGAACGTGAATGGGAAGTGCGTACACAGACACGGGGATGAAAGCGTAGTGATGATCTGCGTGAGGCGTTGTAATGGCACTTTCCGGCGTTTACTACAATTCCATCCGATCTCAACATAGGACACACGTCACTAGTTCTCTCACTCAGTCGTCTGATCGCCATGCCTTCTGCAGGATTCGGAACCCGCCGGATCGTGTCTCCGTTGAAAGAAACCCTTTACATTGGTGATAGCGTACTTAACAGACGAATTGGTACAAAATGGCACATGTATTTACAGACAGCGAGCCAGAATTTGTTCACACACTACAGAACCACCATTCATCGCGACGGCGAGATGAATTCGGAGGTGTCCTGCGTCGTTGCATCTGGAACAAGAAAAGATCGTCGTTAGAGGTTGATCGGATATCTCAACCCCGTGTTCTCCTCTTATGAACCAAGGACCTCGTGGGGAGTGAAACTTGATAAAATTAAGATAACTGACCTAGTACTGGGAGCTTATTTGAAATTTGTTGTGACGGCCCTTATGTATTCGGTGAACCGCCTCAGTTCTTTCGCAGGTAGTCAAACTGTACTTCCATGCTGATGTCAAGGCACAGGTCTAGCTTTGTTCAGTGACGTCTTCCTTCTGGATATAACTATTAAGATAAGCATAAAGTAGTCATAAAAATTCACATTACTTTAACGATGCTCAAGTGATCATAGTCAGATTACCTTGGGTAGCACTAGTAACCAGTGGAAACAGCCGACGTACAAAGATTCTTACCTGAGGGCTCAAGAGAGCTCCAATAAGGCCCACTCTATTTCTTGGTCGAGCCACCCCGGCCGGGCGTAGCTCGGTGCGGTCTGGGTGGCATAGATTATTTTCCGCAGCCTCGCGACTACGGCTTTGTTTTTTCGGTGGGCCCGCTCCAGGTCCCGGCGGGCGACCTCCAACTTTCCCTGCAAGGAACCACCACCACCGTTAATAACAGGCTAGCATAGACACCAAATTTAGCTTTTATAAGTAAAAGTTAAATCTATCACCTTTAAAATTAAACCAAATCAAATATAAATTGATCTCGCCACCCCATGTGATAACAATTAAGGACGGATGCTCGTTCATCAAATACGTTGACCATCCCATCAGGGTAGTATTTTCAAGAATCAGGTAATCACAACGAGCGGTCCGATAAGCACAGTAATACAAATTGCTCAGGGTAGAGCAAAGGAAATTCTTACCTCAGCCGCGTGGAGGTCGTCCTTTAAGCGGACGATCTCGTTGTACAATTCTCGGGGTACCTCGGCCGCGGACCCCGGCGGGCTCTCGGGCCGACTTGCCTCCGAAACAACCTCCACAGACGTGGTAGACATGATGACAATATGCCGCGGGCGTGCCGGAGCCTTTAAATACCGCCTGGGGCGCCGCACGGTGATTCGCGGAGCCTAATGACTTGAGATGCAACTCCGTCAGAACCATACCCCGGGTGTGGATAACTGGGTGAGGACGGCAGGTTACATAGGTTTCTAGGGTACTGATCGGACCTACACGCGTGACCAAATTGGGTTAACCATCAGGAAAGGATCATAGCCCGCGCAGAATTGTGCTTAATCTAACAGAACGGCCGCCGACGATTTGCACCTCTAATGGAGGGGTGCTGCTCGACTCTGGGAACAACGGGGCTACCCCTTTCGCCGGTTATTCCCTTATACGGAGAGCTAAGGGGCTGACGGGAGCTGTCGACCGAATTCCCGGGTACTAATTCGGGTCCGCAATTCTAAGGCAACATTATGCAACGCCAACAGTCTAACTCTAATCCAATACACTTGATAGCTTGTCAGGACAACCCGCAACCGTTCAGCGCGTGGTAGAATTTATTAATGCCACCTCATTAGCCGTCGTATCGTTGAGTTCATGGACGGCGACGCCTCGCCGGTCAGTGCCGAGCGGAAGTCATAACGCGGCGGTCCGGCCGACGACAGATCGACGGCCCACGGTTCAGGCCGCTAGCCACCAGATGGCAGGTCGGGCAGCTGTTAGTAGGGCAGCGGGTCGCGGCCAAACGACGAATCAGCGCGCAAGGGTTAGGTGGGAGCAGTCTTGCATAATTAAGGTTCGAGGTGAGATGTACAGATGGGACACGAGGTACAGTGGTCTCAGAATTACGAACCGCTAACTAGCGGAGTCGAGAGTGATGCGATTACGAGTTCAAGCCAATTACTACGCCACCGAATATCGATACCGGGCATGTTGAGGCAGACGGCTTGCTTCGCCGCCTCCCATGGTGTAATGTTTACTAGCATGATTGTGTGAGACGAGGTGCACTTCTATAGAATCACGTCCAGACCGCAATGATATTAGGGACACACCGTCGCGTATGCAGGGCATATGCACGTTTTCCGCCAGTAGTATCCGGCTACTGTTAGATTTCCCGCTTAGGTAACACTGGGTAACGAGGCAGTGAGAGGTTTCTATGGCAGGGGGAAGGGGAAGATTGGCGCAGTGCAGTTGGAGAGTAAGTTGGAGTTATGCCAAAGGCAAGAAGCCGAAGGTCAGGGGTAAGTCACCCAAAGGGCGAACAAGGCAAGCCGTAGTGTCCCGAATAAGTCCTCATACTTATTTTGTAAAGGTGCCCTAATCGGTACTGGACAGCCTCAGGGGAGGGAATAATGTACTCCAGGACACGTAAGGCCTTGAAAGTAAATCCCACGGTTTAAGGAGAGTTCCAGGATATGAACTAGGGTCCCTGGGTCGTGAACGGAGGTGTTACACGCGGACCGGAAGAGGGCATAGGTAATCTCTCCCGGATAGAGAGATAAGTCGGATGTAAATCGCGCATGTGTGTACCATAAGTCTATCGGACGTGTAGTGAACCCCGCAAATTTATAGGGTGGATATTTGTACCTTTACTCTGGGCGGCCCTGCGATAAATATCCTTGTCGCCGGTTAGCGTAGCATGCACATGGATTTCGGATAAGAGACATTTATCTCGCCGGGGAGATCGTTATTAGTCAGACACCTGACACTATCGGAGGGATTTTTAGGGGTGCTCAAATAAATTCGGGGGCTGAGTGATGAATGCATGTGGTCAGAGTAGATGTGTGTGTGTGTGTGTGTGTGTGAGGAGCGACTGCATAGGTTAAGGCCGATAGGAGCGGAGCACAGCTCAGTTAGGGCAGTCGAGCTAATTAATCTCGAGGGTATCAAACATAGCAACGCTAATACGATTTAAGTGGGCATTTTAGTTAATGGGAGGCCAGTAATATAGGAATCGGTGACTGGACGAATGACCACATTCAATTGATTAATTTAATTACCACCCATATGTTTGGCAGTGGTCGTTGGGACTCCGAATACCCTGTCCTATCACCTTCCGACTGTGCCGCAACCCCAGCTGATCGGACCCCTCCATCCTTAATCCGAGCAGTGAAGTGACACTCGTGAACCAATCTATACTATGGGTCGAATAATCAAGCCTCCAACTTAAAAGCATCTTCCATCAGATGTATTTGTATGCCGGGTGAATGACTGTCTACGGAACTATACTGTACTTTACCTTGGAGAAGTAGCCTGTCTCGACGAAGTAATTTATAACTGCTACTGGCCCCGGATGATCTGCTTCAACAATGCAAGTGATAATACCACGCCCTACTCACTCTACGTGCTGTCTTCCACGTATGCTGTGTTACATAAGGCTAAACCCAGACACGAACCCGTGCTACAAATTGGCGCCGGCAACGTGGGACAATGATTATTCCGATCCACTGTGAAGCTAGTAAACAGGCACAAGCCGCCGAACCCATTGTAGGAAGATACTGAAGACGACTCTGTGAAGAAAAGAAAGGAGACGACGACCGCTGACACTGAACTGGTTGTTCCAGACTGCCACGGTCGACAGGATGGACAAGCTTCGGATGGTGGGAAACATCGACACCTACGACGGCGAACAGAATCTAGAAGAATGGATTCGCATGGTGGAGCGAACTGCAGCCTTCACCGGATGGACCGAGGAAAACACGTATAAGGCGGCTCTCTTCCGACTGAGGGGAGAGGCAAGTGAGCATATTGAACAGTTAAAAGCAGAAGGACATATCAACAACTGGACGGACACGAAGAAAGCACTGAAAAGGAGGTTTGAAACAAATGGAAAGGAGCAGCTATATCAGCATTTATTAAACACTGGAACGCAAGGCAACAAAACAGTCCAAGAATGGGCGCAAATTGTTCGGAAACTATCTCTACAAGCCGTTGGGGCAAGTGGGGTGAAGATGGAACGAGCAAATACTGCCGGGGCTGGACAAGACGATGCCGAGGGAGAGGAACAGACCATCAACAGTGAGTCTACTAAAGCCATATTGAGTTTTATGCGGAAAACAAACTTCATTCGAGGGCTCAGAAGTGATCTCCGCCAAGTCGTATGGAGAAAGAACTGCCAGACATTCGAGGAAGCCGTAGCAGCCGCAACAGAGGAGGAAGCAATTGAACTGGCCCATAAGGAAGAGGAAGTTCTGAGCTGTTTCCGAGGCGGCTATGGAAGTCAGGCATCAACGCCACTGGTGAACAGCATCGTCAACGCTCTGGAAGAACGTGAAGCAGCCAAACGAAGTGAGCAGGGCGCCACGGCAACCGAAACCCCTCGCCAAGGACAGGGAGCTCCCTCCCAGCGAACAGTCCGTTTCAGGTCACCGGCACCGCCTAGCTATGCGTACAACGGCCGCAATGGAAGTACGTACAGCCAACAACTACCACTCCCGAACGGCGGGCTACGACCGCGGTCAGACATGGGTCGCAGCATGAAGATCAATGAACCTTCGCAAGGACGATCG
Source organism: Amphibalanus amphitrite (assembly GCF_019059575.1). Taxonomy (NCBI): domain Eukaryota; kingdom Metazoa; phylum Arthropoda; class Thecostraca; order Balanomorpha; family Balanidae; genus Amphibalanus; species Amphibalanus amphitrite. Next base: position 83,814 of record NW_024883155.1, read on the forward strand.
ATGTTATACTTCACGGACGAAGAGACACGCCGACTCTACGAAAATGGACTGTGCTTCGCCTGCCATCAGACAGGTCACCTTAGACGCTACTGCCCGGTCGCGCCCAGACCCTCGGGAAACGGCCCTCGTCGGTTGCACTAGGGGGCCAGCCGACGGATCGTCCCAAGAGTCCCTCTGCAGACTGCTCAAGCAAGTACATCAATCAAATCCCACCACCAAAGGAGAATCACGAACCCGAGCAAGGGACACCCGCAGCTGACGCGGTAGTATGCACATGCTACATCGGGATCGCAGGTCAGATGGCAGAAGTACTGATCGACACGGGCTCCAGCGTCACCCTGGTGCATGAAAACGCAGTCAAGGATGCGGATATCAGGCACACACGGCCACCCTCATCTCGTTTGAAGTCAGCAACGGGACATGACATCTTGGTAACTCACGAAGCACTGGTCAACTTCAATGTAGGAGGTCAGCTGATTGGACACTGGGCCTATGTGAGCCCACAACTGACTCATCAGGCATTCATTGGGTACGATTTCATCACCGGAAACGACATCATGATTGACGGCAAACGACAGACAATCTACAGCCCGTACTCAAGCCAGGTGCCACTGAACGGAGCCAAACGGACGATGGAGGTCAGGACTCAGTCTGACCCCAAGCCTACAAGAAGAAAAGAGGAGCCACAGGAAAGGTCCCCTGCAGATCATGACGTGACCAGCAGCGGACAGCGAGAACGACAAAACCAGGAGCACCAGCCATCACAACAGGGCAATAAAACGGTCTGGAACATTGAAGACATCGACACGGGCTGTCTGGCGGAGGAGCAGCGCACGGCTTTACTCTCGCTGATTGGAACTCATGACAGCTGTTTCTCGTGGGACGGTAGCCTCGGCACATGTACACTCTTGGAACACCACATCGAGCTCACAACAAAGGATCCGGTCCGCAGAGCAGGATACAAGGCCAGCCATCAAGACAGGGAAATCATCGAAAAGGAAATCAGAGAGATGTTGGACAAGGACCTCATCGAGCCATCAGTGTCAGCATATGCAGCAGGAGTGGTACTAGTACCAAAGAAAAATGGTGAAACACGCTTCTGTGTCGACTACCGGGGCCTGAACAAGATCACCAAGCCGGACAACTATCCCTTGCCGCTTACGAAGAGCGAAATTTTCGATACCATGGGAGGAGCAGAAATCTTCAGTTGCTTGGACTGTCAGCAAGGATACTGGCAAGTGAGAATGGCAGAAGAGGATCGGCATAAGACGGCATTCCGCTGCCACCTCGGCCTATGGCAATGGAAGGTCATGGCCTTCGGATTGCGCAACAGCCCTGCAACGTACCAGCGACTCATGTCACATGTGCTGTCGGGCTACATCGGCAAGTTCTGTCATGTATTCATCGATGACATCATCTGCTTCTCCAAGACATTCGAAGAGCACCTGGAACATCTGAAGCTCATCTTCCAGAGGCTTGAAGAAGCGGGGTTGAAACTGAAACCAGCAAAATGCTCTTTCGCAAAGCAAGAGGTGAAGTACTTGGGTCACCTTCTCTCACCAGGAGAGATTCGGCCAGACCCAAGCAATGTGGAGAAGGTGCGAAACCTGGAACCACCAACAGACGTGGCCGGGGTCAGAGCTTTGGTGGGCTTAGCTTCGTACTATCGAAGCTTTGTCCAGGACTTCAGCAAGAGGGCGAGTCCCCTCACCGAGCTGACCAAGAAGAAGGTGAAATTCGAATGGGGACCAGAGCAGCAAGCTGCCTTTGAAGACCTGAAGACTGTGCTCACCAGCGAGCCAGTACTGGCTCTACCGGACTTCACGAAATCCTTCATGCTGCTCACCGACGGAAGCGCCTCAGGATTAGGCGCAGTGCTAGCACAACGCCAAGAGGACGGCAAGGAGCGGGTCATCGCCTACGCCTCGAAGAAGACGGGACCTCTGGAAAGGAAGTACTCCGCCTGCGAGTCGGAGTGTCTGGCGCTGGTATGGGCAACGCGGTACTTTCGGGATTACATCATAGGAAGGACTACAACGGTCATCACTGATCACTGGGCGCTTCAGTGGCTCCTGGAACTACCCAATGCCAATCCCAGACTGCAACGCTGGCGGATGGCCCTGCAGGAGTACGATCTCGAAATCGTACACAAACCAGGGAGACAACACCGCAACGCCGACTTCCTCTCACGCATCTACGACCACTTCGGTTCCAAGGACGGGCTCGAGGCCAAGGATTTGGATCTGGACGACGACATAGCCAGACCACCGGGACGCGAGCTGGAGGCGAGTCGCTCAGGTGTCTGCGTGGTGCGACAACTCACTCCCGAGGCAGAAAGAGAGGACCAAAACTGTCAAGGCAGACAGGACCCCCGAGCCCAACCAGGAAACACAGGAGCAGCGTGCACCACACCGTCACCGGGATTCGGAAGTAAAGAAAAACAGGAGGTACGAGGGCGAAGGGCTCTACAGGAGGCCCAAAAGCACGATGAAGACTGTCGGCATCTGATGCAAAGTCTCGAGCCCGACGGACCAAACAAGGCCTGGCATCGAGACCACGTCTTCCGAATAGCACCCGATGGAGTGTTGGAAGAAGTCACGCAGGACGTATCCGGAGAAACATCTTACAAGATCGTACTTCCTCAGGCGCTGATCAAGAAGGCTGTCCAAGATGCCCACGCTGGCCATCTCAAGACAAAGAAAACTCTCGATAAACTGAGGACGCGTTACTTCTTCAAGCACATGTATGCCACCTGCCATCGCTACGTGCAAGGCTGCAACATGTGTCAGGAAAAGGACCGAGGCCCGAAGCACAAGGCACCAATGGGTACCATGCCTGAACCACTCGGGGCATGGCACACAGTGGCGGTGGACGTGCTGGGACCACTGCCACAAACAAGATCGGGGAAGAAGTATGTGGTGGTCATCACCGACTATCTGACGAAGTACGTACTAGCGGTGCCCACGCGAGACCAGACGGCGGAAACAACGGCGGCGGTTCTCATGGACAAGTTTCTAGAATATGGACTACCCGAACGACTGATAACGGACAACGGCAGCAACTTCAGGTCGCGGCTCGTGGATGAGCTTTGCAGGCTACTCGAAATCTCCCATCTGTTTACAACACCTTACCATCCGCAGTTTGACGGACTATGCGAGCGGTACAACAGGACCCTGGCATCCATGCTCAGGGCATTCGTCAGCGAAAACCAAAGAGACTGGGATCTGTACCTCCCCTATGTGATGCATGCGTACCGTGCAGCACCACAAGAGTCAACAAAAGAATCGCCATTCTTCCTGATGTTCTTCCGACCATGCCGAGCACCGTTGGACATCATGCTGGCTGAAACGGAGCGACGACCGCTGAACCTCCAAGATCTTCAGCAGACAAAAAACCAGGCAGTCAGGAGACTCCACGAGGCATTCCGTGTGGTCCAACAACGACTGAGGCGGGCAAGGGAGGATCAGAAGATGGCCCATGACAAGAGAAGCCGACCAAGAGAGTTCCAGGTGGGCGATGAAGTGTACCTGCTAAATGAAAGGATCACGGAAGGCAATACGCGAAAACTACACCGCCCATGGAAACCAGGGTATCGGATCGTCAAGAAGCTGGGACCGCTTAGCTACGGTGTTGAGCGTCCTGATCGACGGGGAAGGACAGTTCGAGCACACGTGGAGCGGCTGAAACCAGCTATTCCGGAGATGGTGTGGCCCGAGGATGTCCAGGAAGCAACCAAAAGCGGGAGCGAAACACACCAACTAACCGGCCAGACGGAACTGGACATCTGGCTAGCCAGCGAAAAGCAACGGTTCAAACCGTTCCGACCAGACTGGGATTGGGAAGACGACCGTATTGGCGAGTGCGAAGTGCAGAGAGAGGGTCCAGAGCCGGAAAGAGCAGACCACGGAGAGGGAAATGGACCCAAGACAACCCCGACAGGATCGAGAGGAAGAACCGCAAAGCGCCACCCCTAGGCACGATGGAGGGAGTGAAGGATTAAACGGGAACACCCCTACACAAAGAGACTGGCGAGAGAACCCTAGGAGATCCGCAAGGATTCGCGCACGACGGAATAGGCACTAGAAAGACAAACAACCCCCATAAAATGTATGTGTTGATACAATCTGGCAAAAGGACTACAATGGTCTTCCTTTTTCCAGGTGGTACGCAATCATCATGATGGGCGTGTTGGTCGTCCACGGCCAGCTGGGAGAAATCGTCCAACCGAACCTGTTACAAGAACGAAACACACCTGGATTGAGCAGTGGCGTGCTGTTCGTGCCAAGAGGACCGTTGGTATTAGTGACCGGAACTTGGACCTTGGTGACCCGCATACAAAGCCAGCAAGTACAGGAACAAGCCACAGTCATTCGAGGACACTTCGACCAAATCAGTAAGGCAATTAGGGTATTGCCGGAGTTTGAAAGGGGAAAGACAAGGCCGTTGGCAGACAGAAGTCAACGTACGTCCAAGGAGAGGACAAATTACGTCCGGAAGGAGGCCAAACGAAGGAGGAGCTGGCGGAGAACTCTCGCAGGTATGTGGAACCAAGAAAAGAAATGGATGGTGTACGAGCTAGAGGTCGCGGAAGGAGAAATGAAACAGCTGCAGACGGACCTCAGGCTAAGTCGAAAAACTAGAGGACTTATCCCGTTTATAGGAGACGGGTTGAAGTGGGCATTTGGAACGGCTACCGAAGAAGACACTAAACGTCTACATCAGGAAATAAAGGGCGTGGAAGCGGGAGTAGGCAAGCTGCATCACATGGTTGAGCTACAAACAACTATTATTGGGAAATTGAGAGAAGGACAACAGATCAACGCGAGGAATATACAGACATTGGCCAACTCAACCCAAGAAATTCTGAGCAAGGTTCTTCGGAGTCAGAACGAGAAGGATTTGATGAGACTCACTACTCATGAGACCATCCGTCAAGAGATGGACATCTACCAAAACGTAGCCGCAGCCATTCGCACTATTGGAGCAGCTGTTATCACGTTTCGGCAGGAGGTGAAGCAGTTGTGTGAAGCCATGGCTCACACACAGAAAGGAGAGGTAACCCCTGCAATGTTACCACTGAACCAGTTTAAAACAACTCTGGCCGAAATCCAGCAGAAACTCCCGGAAGGATGGACTCTTGCAGCATCGCCATCCAACAACGTCATGGACTTATACGCCACACTATCAATCCTAGCAGTACCGCTATCAGACGGATGGGAGGCGCACGTACGGGTGCCACTAATGTACCAACCCTACGCGCAATTTGAACTATATCAAGTGACGCCAATCCCGACCCACTTCTTGAACTCTACTGCAGCGCTGGAAACAGAAGTTGATGCCGACTATTTCGCCCTCACACACGATCATCGCCTGCACATGAAATTGAGGAAGGAAGATGTCGATAGATGCAAAAGGCATGGCGACAAGAATTATTGCACAAATTTCACGCCGCTAGTCGAGGAGCAACGAAAAGGATGCCTCTACGATGCCTTCAGAGGAAATACAGAACAGACTGACAAGACTTGCAGACGTCGCATCACACGACCTCCGGCACAGTTGTATACGCTGTCAGAAAACAAATGGATTTACATACTACTTACGGCTGAATCATTTGCTATGCAATGTGTGGACCAGCCAACCCCAAACAAGGTGTTTAGGCTGCAGGGCACTGGAATCTTTTCGCTACCTCTCGGGTGCTCAGCGATCGGCGACAAGTACATAATCCCATCGCACCTGCTCCGAAAGAGCAGCACAACGCTGAACGTCTCGGTGGAAGACTTGAGCCATTTTGAGATTCACCTCGACATCGAAACCTTGCTGACCCGGATCCCAATAGAAGCAGGGATGAATCAGACCACGATAGTGGAACTAATCGAGAAACTACCAGATGATCGCACTGCTGACATAACCCTACATGAATTGAAGAAGCAGGTGGAAGACTGGGAGCTGGAACAAGTACCAGAAGACACCTGGGGACAAACGATCATCCGGAACACTAACTTGACTTTCAGCACGATTGGTACCGTTACGGTGGCCTGCTTGATTGCCTTCCTCTGTTGCAAATGCCGACGTGAAAGACAGACAGCCCAAGGCCTGGTCACCTATGCGCCCGGGCTAGGACATAGTGGATGCCAAGGGAACCAAGACGCGTTGCAGAAGAGAGTCGAGCTCCTAGAGAAATCGATGAAAGAACTGAACGACAAGCATGCAGAGCTGCAGCGAATGGTCTAAAGGAAAGTCTGGCGAGTCAAGTTACGAGGAGAGCCTTCGTAACCGGCTGAAACGGTCACAACCTGAACGAAACATGAATTCCTAACGACTAATCACTGAGATACTTTCCTCCCCGGATCTGGATCCTACACGAACGATGTTGATCCAAACAACACCCAGGCATTTCCCTCCCCCTTCTGCAGTATACCCAGACTTTTTCCAGATGATGCTAGGTGGAGGACCTCGTGACAAGACGGGTCGCCGTGCAAGCTGTCCATCCCGGCTGCTATGGAGGCCGCCGCCCGGGCTGATGTGGAAGCGGCCCACCCGGGCTCTCATGGAGGCTGCCCACCCGGGCCGCCACGGAGGCCGCCCACCCGGGCTGCCACGGAGGCCGCCCACGCTGGCTGCCATGGAGGCCGCCCACGCTGGCTGCCATGGAGGCCGCCCACGCTGGCTCTCATGGAGGCTGCCCACCTGGGCTGCCATGTAGGCTGCCAACGGAACTGCTATGGAGGCCGCCCACCTGGGCTGCCATGGAGCTCTCCACCCTCCTGAGAAGCCGCTTACCGGACGACCACCGACGACACCAAACTAACCAAAGTGGTTGGTGCCGGTGACCCGGATTTGGTGAACGACAAACTGAGGTGGGGACGTGGAACAACACGTGCGTGTGCGTATTGTACTAGGTATACGATGTCATGTTGTAGGCGTTGCGGAACTTCGCGTGATTATGTAGATTTAGATGAGTAACGGTGTGACTTTTTTTTGTATGAGTTGCGAGGACGCAACTAGGGTTGTTTGGACTGAAGATGTAGCAGGCTACATCTTTTAAAAATTCCACCTCAGACTCAACACACCGGGCCAGACCGTCACGGGTCGACTCGGCTCGGCAGTTCCCCTCACCGACCGGCCGCACGCTTAGCCTCGCCTTCCCACACCCAATCCCCCCCCCCGTTTCCCCAATCTATCACTGTCCGCACAGAATGGGCAGCCGTAAAACTCCCATTAAGACGCGCGCTTTTGGAGACAGCTACCGCAGGATGAACGATTCGAACTCAAACAAGTAACAGCTGGATCAGTAAGATTGTCAACAGCTCATGGACCCATGCCGAGAACAGATACCGGCTGGGAACGCTGGATCAGTAAGATTGTCAACAGCTCGTGGACCCATGCCGAGAACAGATACCGGCTGGGAACGCTGGATCAGCAAGATATGTCAACAGATCATGGAGCAGTGTAAAGGATGGATGCCGGCTGGAGCACACAGCCTCCTTTGTCGGGGTACAACAACCCAGGGTGAGTGACCCGGCAGAACGCCTTGAAGGTGACCTGCACAGCAGCAGCAAGCAATGACCTGTAGTTCCAGATTTCGCCACTGAATAGAAGAGGCAGCACGCTACGGCCACACCCCGCAACCACAAGGCCTGGCGGGCAAAGGTCAGCAGCGAAGCAGGGGTGTTAGCCAGCTGACGATGGGGACACGCCCAAGGTACTAGTTGCCAGAGCTACCGCCAACCGAAGGGGGCAGCACTATCCAGACGCGTGAAAGGTTGACAACAAAGGATGTATGATTCTGGGAGATAAAACCATTTTGACGGAAGATCGGACGGCTCCTAAAGTAATCAGCCCATACAGTAGCCGCGGGAGAAATGACTGACAAATATGGGGCTTGTGACAAATGCAGGCTTGAATTCCAAGGGCTAGAGTCACCGTCAGGTTAATAGCAAAATACAACCAAGAAAATGGAGCAGCCGGCCATGAACAATGTCTGCAAATCCCAAGCCTGGAGACTAAGCAAGAGGACGTCGGGAAAACAGTTATACCAGCTCAGCGCAATGGTCGTATCGGAAACAGCAATACGGAATACACCGATTCGCCAAAATCTAAGATGAAGGCTAAAATACGAAGTGTCGTCTCCTAAGTACATTGTAAGTGGCTGGAACAAAGAAACGCTGTTGAGGCTAACTAAAGCTGTTATGGAATTCAACCCAATTCAAGCAAACAACGACGAGCTACCTATATGGAATGTGATAAGATGTTTAGCTACCGAGGTATTTGGATAACCAGAGGAAAAGAAGGCTGACAGGCTGCTGCGGGCAGATACGCAGTCGATAAAAGAATGAAAGTGGTTGAGGATAAAGAAACGGCACGACAGAGCTAATTCACACTTTTATCAATGTTCTTATATCCTACACATCGATGAACCGACTGGTAAAACCCCCAATATGAAGATGGTGAGCGGCCAAGTGAAAACGCACGGGAGTAACAAAGACACCCTGGGTGCAATGACTCCGAGGTCGGCTCAGGGCGTGGCAGCCCCTCGAGCTATAAAAGGTGCACGATTCACCCCGGAGGGCAGTCTGCAGCCGGAGCCGGAGACGTCATCTAGAGGCAGCCGTCAGCCCGGGGCCAGCGCGAGAAGCCTCTTCAGTTCGAGCAACCAGAACTGAGGACTCAGCCGTCAGCCGCTCCAGAATGTGAGTGTTATATAGAGTCTGCTCAATTCCCGGTCCTTCCCCTCCGCACTGCCCAGCTTGCATTACCCGTGACGACTGCCCAACATTTTTCAGTTATCAATCATGCACTCTCAATTAGAAAGAGACAACTTGAATTATTTCGAACATATTCGTCCAAACACCCTAGTGGCCTATTAGGATTTGAACTTCGATATCATGTTAGCGCGGCCAGCAATTACGCTCTCAGTTGGTATATGATTGCGAACACGTCCAGTTTGATAATGAGAGGTTAATCATGCGCCAGCAATTACGCTCTCGGTTTGTGTACGGTATACGATTGCGAATAGGTCCGGTGTGCCAGGTTTAGATTTGAAACTGCGCAGCCAGCAAAATGAACTCTGACTAAATGATTCGAGGCAGTTTGGCGACGTAATGGTCATGTATCGGTGCGACCAATTTTTCACTGGCGGTGTCATGAGTCGAACTAATTTGAGCATGTTCCAGCGAGCGATATAGGCCGATACACAATGAATGGCGCTTCTCCGTAGGGTGCGTAGGCTCATGATTAACACTAATATAGGTCAATAGTTGCGCGTAACATCCTAGCGAGTAAGGGCAGCGATGTAGTGTAAATTTCACGGTTCGTTGCGTTGTGTTTTCCGTATTATAGGTCAATAGTTGCGCGTAACATCCTAACAAGTAAGGGCAGCGATGTAGTGTAAATTTCACGGTTCGTTGCGTTGTGTTTTCCGTATTATTGGTCAATAGTTGCGCGTAACATCCTAGCGAGTAAGGGCAGCGATGTATTGGAAGGTTCATGGCTCGTTGCGTCGTGTTTCCGTACTTAAGGTCAACTTGTCAGCTTAGTGGTCACAAGAGAACCGACGCGGCAGCTTGGAGTGACATGTACGTCTGTTGCTCAATGACAACAGTACTCTGCATTGTATATAGATTCTTTGGCTCCTAGGTTAAGTACACGATGCGTCTCACCAAGCTTGTGGGTCGATGTTCGTGAGTGTGGTGCTTTAGTTTGCGACTAACACTGATAATGCCATGCGAGCTTGATGTAGAATACACAGCGAAAACTTATTACTCCTGTTAGGATATGATATGGAGGGAACGTGAATGGGAAGTGCGTACACAGACACGGGGATGAAAGCGTAGTGATGATCTGCGTGAGGCGTTGTAATGGCACTTTCCGGCGTTTACTACAATTCCATCCGATCTCAACATAGGACACACGTCACTAGTTCTCTCACTCAGTCGTCTGATCGCCATGCCTTCTGCAGGATTCGGAACCCGCCGGATCGTGTCTCCGTTGAAAGAAACCCTTTACATTGGTGATAGCGTACTTAACAGACGAATTGGTACAAAATGGCACATGTATTTACAGACAGCGAGCCAGAATTTGTTCACACACTACAGAACCACCATTCATCGCGACGGCGAGATGAATTCGGAGGTGTCCTGCGTCGTTGCATCTGGAACAAGAAAAGATCGTCGTTAGAGGTTGATCGGATATCTCAACCCCGTGTTCTCCTCTTATGAACCAAGGACCTCGTGGGGAGTGAAACTTGATAAAATTAAGATAACTGACCTAGTACTGGGAGCTTATTTGAAATTTGTTGTGACGGCCCTTATGTATTCGGTGAACCGCCTCAGTTCTTTCGCAGGTAGTCAAACTGTACTTCCATGCTGATGTCAAGGCACAGGTCTAGCTTTGTTCAGTGACGTCTTCCTTCTGGATATAACTATTAAGATAAGCATAAAGTAGTCATAAAAATTCACATTACTTTAACGATGCTCAAGTGATCATAGTCAGATTACCTTGGGTAGCACTAGTAACCAGTGGAAACAGCCGACGTACAAAGATTCTTACCTGAGGGCTCAAGAGAGCTCCAATAAGGCCCACTCTATTTCTTGGTCGAGCCACCCCGGCCGGGCGTAGCTCGGTGCGGTCTGGGTGGCATAGATTATTTTCCGCAGCCTCGCGACTACGGCTTTGTTTTTTCGGTGGGCCCGCTCCAGGTCCCGGCGGGCGACCTCCAACTTTCCCTGCAAGGAACCACCACCACCGTTAATAACAGGCTAGCATAGACACCAAATTTAGCTTTTATAAGTAAAAGTTAAATCTATCACCTTTAAAATTAAACCAAATCAAATATAAATTGATCTCGCCACCCCATGTGATAACAATTAAGGACGGATGCTCGTTCATCAAATACGTTGACCATCCCATCAGGGTAGTATTTTCAAGAATCAGGTAATCACAACGAGCGGTCCGATAAGCACAGTAATACAAATTGCTCAGGGTAGAGCAAAGGAAATTCTTACCTCAGCCGCGTGGAGGTCGTCCTTTAAGCGGACGATCTCGTTGTACAATTCTCGGGGTACCTCGGCCGCGGACCCCGGCGGGCTCTCGGGCCGACTTGCCTCCGAAACAACCTCCACAGACGTGGTAGACATGATGACAATATGCCGCGGGCGTGCCGGAGCCTTTAAATACCGCCTGGGGCGCCGCACGGTGATTCGCGGAGCCTAATGACTTGAGATGCAACTCCGTCAGAACCATACCCCGGGTGTGGATAACTGGGTGAGGACGGCAGGTTACATAGGTTTCTAGGGTACTGATCGGACCTACACGCGTGACCAAATTGGGTTAACCATCAGGAAAGGATCATAGCCCGCGCAGAATTGTGCTTAATCTAACAGAACGGCCGCCGACGATTTGCACCTCTAATGGAGGGGTGCTGCTCGACTCTGGGAACAACGGGGCTACCCCTTTCGCCGGTTATTCCCTTATACGGAGAGCTAAGGGGCTGACGGGAGCTGTCGACCGAATTCCCGGGTACTAATTCGGGTCCGCAATTCTAAGGCAACATTATGCAACGCCAACAGTCTAACTCTAATCCAATACACTTGATAGCTTGTCAGGACAACCCGCAACCGTTCAGCGCGTGGTAGAATTTATTAATGCCACCTCATTAGCCGTCGTATCGTTGAGTTCATGGACGGCGACGCCTCGCCGGTCAGTGCCGAGCGGAAGTCATAACGCGGCGGTCCGGCCGACGACAGATCGACGGCCCACGGTTCAGGCCGCTAGCCACCAGATGGCAGGTCGGGCAGCTGTTAGTAGGGCAGCGGGTCGCGGCCAAACGACGAATCAGCGCGCAAGGGTTAGGTGGGAGCAGTCTTGCATAATTAAGGTTCGAGGTGAGATGTACAGATGGGACACGAGGTACAGTGGTCTCAGAATTACGAACCGCTAACTAGCGGAGTCGAGAGTGATGCGATTACGAGTTCAAGCCAATTACTACGCCACCGAATATCGATACCGGGCATGTTGAGGCAGACGGCTTGCTTCGCCGCCTCCCATGGTGTAATGTTTACTAGCATGATTGTGTGAGACGAGGTGCACTTCTATAGAATCACGTCCAGACCGCAATGATATTAGGGACACACCGTCGCGTATGCAGGGCATATGCACGTTTTCCGCCAGTAGTATCCGGCTACTGTTAGATTTCCCGCTTAGGTAACACTGGGTAACGAGGCAGTGAGAGGTTTCTATGGCAGGGGGAAGGGGAAGATTGGCGCAGTGCAGTTGGAGAGTAAGTTGGAGTTATGCCAAAGGCAAGAAGCCGAAGGTCAGGGGTAAGTCACCCAAAGGGCGAACAAGGCAAGCCGTAGTGTCCCGAATAAGTCCTCATACTTATTTTGTAAAGGTGCCCTAATCGGTACTGGACAGCCTCAGGGGAGGGAATAATGTACTCCAGGACACGTAAGGCCTTGAAAGTAAATCCCACGGTTTAAGGAGAGTTCCAGGATATGAACTAGGGTCCCTGGGTCGTGAACGGAGGTGTTACACGCGGACCGGAAGAGGGCATAGGTAATCTCTCCCGGATAGAGAGATAAGTCGGATGTAAATCGCGCATGTGTGTACCATAAGTCTATCGGACGTGTAGTGAACCCCGCAAATTTATAGGGTGGATATTTGTACCTTTACTCTGGGCGGCCCTGCGATAAATATCCTTGTCGCCGGTTAGCGTAGCATGCACATGGATTTCGGATAAGAGACATTTATCTCGCCGGGGAGATCGTTATTAGTCAGACACCTGACACTATCGGAGGGATTTTTAGGGGTGCTCAAATAAATTCGGGGGCTGAGTGATGAATGCATGTGGTCAGAGTAGATGTGTGTGTGTGTGTGTGTGTGTGAGGAGCGACTGCATAGGTTAAGGCCGATAGGAGCGGAGCACAGCTCAGTTAGGGCAGTCGAGCTAATTAATCTCGAGGGTATCAAACATAGCAACGCTAATACGATTTAAGTGGGCATTTTAGTTAATGGGAGGCCAGTAATATAGGAATCGGTGACTGGACGAATGACCACATTCAATTGATTAATTTAATTACCACCCATATGTTTGGCAGTGGTCGTTGGGACTCCGAATACCCTGTCCTATCACCTTCCGACTGTGCCGCAACCCCAGCTGATCGGACCCCTCCATCCTTAATCCGAGCAGTGAAGTGACACTCGTGAACCAATCTATACTATGGGTCGAATAATCAAGCCTCCAACTTAAAAGCATCTTCCATCAGATGTATTTGTATGCCGGGTGAATGACTGTCTACGGAACTATACTGTACTTTACCTTGGAGAAGTAGCCTGTCTCGACGAAGTAATTTATAACTGCTACTGGCCCCGGATGATCTGCTTCAACAATGCAAGTGATAATACCACGCCCTACTCACTCTACGTGCTGTCTTCCACGTATGCTGTGTTACATAAGGCTAAACCCAGACACGAACCCGTGCTACAACCTCCCCATTTTAAGTCAATGGGAGAAAATTGAAATGCGCCTCTTTTGGACGAAAGACATTATAAACACTCCCAAACACCGAATTACAAGTGGTTTAGACACACTGAACATGAAAATGGTGTCCGTGACCCTTGTTTATGCCCTGAGGTCATCTTAGGTCACGAATGGTATCTAACAGTTTTTCGCAAATAACTTTTGATAGAGGCATGCTAGAGCGATGAAAACGCCTTATATGTGTTCAGCTCGACGATACGGATCGACTGATATGCAACATGACCCTTTCCGGTCAGGTCATGACCTTGACCTGAGGTCAAATTTTCAAGTTGACCTTTCAAGGTCAAGTTATAGTTCATTCGATGCGTCTTGACGAGAGGAACACGATGCCGGTAAAAGTAAGCTCGTACAGGGCTTGGGTCAAAAGTTATTGCAGAAAAACTGTTTCCGAAAAAATCGGCTATTTTTGCAGTGTTTGCCCCCTGCAGGCAAAACCGTTGACGTTAGGTCAAATCTGAGAGGATTATTCAGAAAGGGCGTTAATAGGGCTATCGAATGCGCTTTTCCGCGGCGCTGTAGCTCTATTGGTTCCCGAGTTATGCGTTGGTTTCTTGGAAATTATCGACATTCGACCTGGAAATCGGCGAAATTTTGCCTTCAATGACCTCTGGTGACCTGACCTTTGACCTGACCAAAAAATTGACCGAAGTGATTTCGTCATTATTTTTTACGCTCTTTCGAACGCCGCCTTCCGCGTATCGCTACGTGGCCCAGGAGCCGAGTTACAAGGGGGGGTGTTCAAACACCCCCCCCCCCCCCAGCAGGGCGTGGAAATCCAGGACCCCCAGCCGGGCGCGGGTTAACAACGGACGAAACGTTTTGGAAAATACGAACTTACGTTTAGATATCGTTGCGTTTCAAGGAGCTCGCTGATTTCCCATTCCGTGTCCGTCAGCTACAGCCAAGGACTGATATATAGTGCTGTAGTCCGAGGACCGGTAGTACTGTAGTCCGAGGGCCGGTAGTCCTGTAGTCCGAGGACCTGGTAATTCTACAGTCCGAGGGCCGGTAGTACTGTAGGCCGAGGACTTGTAGCATTGTAGTTTGACGACCGGTAGTATACTGTAGTCCGATGGCCCGGTGTGTCGCAGACCGGGCAGACAGCGGACGGTGGTCCACAGAGTCTGAATCACACGGATTCTGTTGGAGAAGAGAGGAAAAGATGGCGGCGAGCGGATATAAAATGGAAATGATTTACACCATTATAACGCCTTTTGGGGCGACTAACGGAGCGAGCGAGATGATGAGCCTTGCACGTGCGAAATTTCGACTAGGTACCTCCAGCCGACTTGGGCACGGCACCCTACTAACCGGTCTCTAGCGATGTGCCAAATTTGAGCAGAATCGGCCCCGTCGTTCTCGAGATCTGGAAGCCGCACCCTGCACGTGCGCACGTGCAAAATGGGTCCCAACTGACTTTTGCACGGCACCCTACTAACCGGTCCCTAACCATGTGCCAAATTTGAGCGCCATCGGTCCAGCCGTTCTCGAGATCTGGAATCGACCCCTGCACGTGCGCACGTGCAGCAGCACCCCAACTCTGGCACATGGATATGCATTGCCTAGTGGGTGCCTACCTACATGCCAACTTTCAGCGCAATCGGCCAAGTAGTTACCGAGATATTGCAACAATTACAAAAGTGACACCTCTTCGTTTTGAGCGTGGCACGTGCATAAGGGGTCACCAACATGCATCGGGAATCGTACAATACTTAGTAGAAGGAATGAAGCTACCCTACAAAAATTACCGCATGTAAATCGGTCAAGTGGTTGCTGAGATATAAGTGTCGCAGAATCGTGACCACGGCCGGCCGGCCGGCCGGCCGCTCATACTTAGAAATTTCCGTTATTCTACGTAAGACTCCGCTCGCTTCGCTCGCTCCGTAATTATACCCGATGTCAAATCCAATGAACGTGCCATTGGATGATTTATGAAATGGTTCAAGGAGCATCGCTGATAATGACAGTTAAGACGCGTTTAAAACGACACTAATATCACATTACAGACAACCAGACTTATTCTAATCACATTATGATCAAAATTCAAACGGTTTACGTTGCCGTTTCTGTTGAAATTCATGACCTGCGGACTCCTCTGTTTTTATCATGGAACAATAGTTAAAGTAAAGAAAATGCTACACATGCAAAATTTTGTTTTGCTTTCCCTCTCACCGTTCCGTTCCGAAGTGGCCGCCCGGTGTCGCTCTGCTGTCTCGGTCCGCCGCTGTTGTTTTGTTGCAGTCAGGACGGCGGTGACGATGGCGGTCCCCCGTCCACCACCGCTGGACCGACGCCAGTTAAGTCCTGGAAGAAGAAGGCACGACTGTCAGTAACTGAACATGATAGTTGACACGAGCAACGAGAACGCCGCAACGAACATCACAGGAGCAAGCAGTGGCGTATACAGGGGGGGGGGGCCATGGCCCCCCCTTTCCGCCCAGCCGCCCAAATGGCGCCCCAATTAGCGCCGACTAGGCTGATGCCGTTTTACAGAGAGAACATGAATTAAAAAGTGATGTGCAGGCAGGGATCGAACTCTATATCTCTTTGGGGGTGCCTGGACACCTAAATGTTCTCCAGGGCACCCCCAAATACGACCTGAGCCCCCAAATGTTGAAGGTCGCCCCTCCGGATACCAGAATATTCCGAGCCCCCGGGGTCGATGGCGCCCCTGAAGAGCCGCTGGCACCCACCTGAACGGAACAGTCGCCCCATTAAAGCTTGATGACGCCCCTCTAGAGCACCCGGCGCCCCTCTGAAGTTCACAGCTGCCCCAATCGACCCATCCAAGATCAATGGCGCGCCCTGAAACCACTGGCGCTCCTCTAAAGCACCCGCATTCTTCTCAAGATCACAGTCGCCCTATCCGAGATCAATAGCGCCCTCAAGAGCCACTAGCGCCCAACCCCCCTTGAGACTGAAGTCGTCCCGCTTGAGACTTAAGTCGCCCCATTCAAGCCCAATGGCGCCCCTCCAGAGCGTCCGGCGCGCTTCTGAAGATCGCGCCCATCTAAACGAAGGTTACAGCTGCCCCATCTTAAGATCGATGGCAACCCTCTGAAACCAATGGCGCCCTTCTAGACTACCCGGCACCCCTCTGAAAATCACATTCGCCCCATCCGAGACAACGCCCCTGGAGACTACAGTCGGCCCACCCAAGCTCAAGCCCCTCCAGAGCCTCCCTCCGGCGCCCTGCTGAAGGCCACAGTGGCCCCATCCATGCCCAATGGCGCTCCTCAACGCCGTTCTAAAGATCACAGTCGCCCCATCAATCCGAGGTCGCTGGCGCCCCTCAAGAGCCACTGGCGCCTACCTGAACCGGGACTTCAGTCGGCCCATCCTTGATCAATGGCGCCTCTCTGAAACCACTGATGCTCCTCTGAAAATCCCAGTCGGACCATCCGAGATCAATGGCGCCCCTCCAGAGCGTCCGAAGCCCTACTGAAGGTAGCAGTGACCCCATCCAAGCATTGCACCCCTCTAGAGCACCCGGTGCCCTTCTGAAGATCACATTCGCCCTATCCGAGGTCGTTGACGCCCTCCAGTAGTCACTGACGTGAAACTGAATGGAGACTTCGGTCGCCCCGCCCCCCGAAACCACTGACGCTAGGCAATTATTGGACAATGGGGCTTTCTCATCGACACCAAGGGCCCTTTTCAAGATGCAGCAGCCAGGCTTAGATCATTACTTAGATCATTTTTAAGGTTAGGTCGAACTGGTCGAAGGTCAGGTCACCAGCGACAACCGAAAATCAAATTTCGCCGATGTTGACATTTTTCGACAAAGCGGCGCATGTCAGGATTCAGAAAGAGATTGAGCTACAGCGCCGCAGCAAAGCGCATATTCGATAGCTCTCTTTATGCTCTCTCTTATTGATTATATCAGATTTGACCTAAGGTAAACGTTTTAGCCTCAAAATATACTTTTCGCGGAAGACGTTTATCTGTAATACCTCTTGGCTCAGACCTGCACGAGATTAGTTTATCCAGCATCGTGTTCCATTTTTCGAGACAGACGAGTCAAATGAACTAGAATTTGACATTAAAAGGGCATTTGAGAATTTGACCTAAGGTAAAGGTCATCACCTAACCGGGAAAGGTCATACTGCATATTAGTCGATCCATATTTTCGAGAAGGAAAATAATTATATAGGGTGTTTCATTGGTCTATCATATCTCTATCAAAAGTTATTGTCCGAAATCTAATGGAGACCTTTCATGACCGGAGATGACCTCAGTAACATTAAAAGTGGTCACATCACGAGTGACATTTACCAATTAAATGTGTCATATTTACCTGAATCCCGATGTTTGAGGTTGTTTTCGTTCAGAAGAAGGGCATTTCAATTGTCTCCCATTAATCTGCGCCGTGCTGGAGGGGGGGGGGTCCGCCCCCTTAGGTTTTTTTCGCGAATATCTCAAAAGCGGCGTCGCGCAGCGCCCCTATTCTTGGTACACCTGTTCATACATCTTTTCTACACAGCTTGTGAAAATTTCAGATCAGGGTCGTTCAAGGTCAGGTCACCAGGACACGTCAAGTGGCCTTACCTAAAAAAAAGTTTAAAGGCCCGCTATAGCTACAACGACTGAGCGATCACTTTTGAAACTTTCAGAGACTGATAAGACTAACAATAGTATAAAATGCTCATCTCGGACTTTTTATTTCTGTGACCTAAGGTCAGGTCAATTTTGGGACCTCAAGACAGTGGGAGAAATTGAAATGCGCCTCTTTTGGATGAATGTCGCTTAAAACCCTCCAAACATCGGTTCATAGGTAAACATAACACACTGAATCGTAAAAATGCACCTGTTAACCTTTTGTGTGCCCTTGAGGTCATCTCAGGTCATAAACGGTCACCAGCAGTTTTTGTGGCTACAACTTTTGATAGAGACGTGCTAGAGCGGTGAAAACACGTCAGATGTGGTCAGCTCGACGATACGGATCGACTGATATTCAGCATGACCCATTCCGGTCAGGTCATGACCTTGACGTGCGGTCAAATTTTCAAAATGACCTTTCAAGGTCAACGTATAGTTCATTCGACGCGTCTCGACGAGAGGAACACGTTCCGCGGCGCTGTAGCTCTATTGTTTCCCGAGTTAGCCGTTGGCAGTTTCCAAAATTGTTGAAATGGACTAAATTTTACCTTGATGACCTTTGGTGACCTGGCCTTTGACCTGACCTAAAAATTGAAACGAAGTCTTTCCGTCATTATTTTTGACGCTCTTTCGATTTCCCCTTGCTGCGTGTCGCTACGTGGCCCAGGAGCCGAGTTAGAGGAGGGACTTGAAAACGCCCCCCCCCCCCCCCCCAGCACGACACGGAAAGCACAGGCCACCAGCACGGCGCGCGTTAACTAATAGATAATAGAGAGGTCGCAAAATTAACCTGGCCATCTCAATGTAGATATTTGGTATGAGGATTACGCAAGGCGAATGTTCGGTGAGATCAGCAGGTTTCTACGGCGCTTAGTCGACCATGCACACTCACATCATCAAAAGTCGTCTTCTATACTACGCCGGCCGAAGACCTTCGCACCTTCGTGCCACTATATGGGACAGTCTCACGCCTCACTCATCTGGCACTCATGCAGTCATGAGTGTCTGAGATCCTAAGCACGGCCACCCCGGTCGACCAGAGGCTGCAGTTCACAGGTCACTTTGGATCAGTGAGTGAACTTGTATGTTTTTTCCAAAGAATAAAGATTGTGCCTATCGACCAACGTATATTTTACCGTTTCGAATTCGCATGGGTGTGTGTTTTGAGATAGCATGTCAGTAGCCTGAGCTCGTTTCCTATATCGTGCTAAATATGCATAAAGATCAAGGCTTTTGATAAAAAAACACCGGGCTGCAAATTGCAATAATTGGATTTTATAAAAAATCAGCGAAACCTGGTTCTTATACTCGTATTTTGCAACACCTAGTAAATCATGCATGAATATATGACGTTACATTTTAGACTGACCCCCTGTCACTAGCTCACAATGGCGCCCCTCTCAACGGAAAAGTCGCCCCCTCGAGCACCATGGCCCCCCCTTTCGCTGATTTCTGGCTACGCCACTGGGAGCAAGACAGGACACAGATGGACGTAAGCGATATACCGGTAACATTTCCAAGTTATACATGCATACCGCACGTACGCGAATAAAATTGCTCATAAGACACCTCTAAAGTGCATAAAGCGTATGAACCATCAATCCTATGCTGCATTCTATCTCCCGTCATCCACCAGCGTCCCTCACCGTCTCCCGTTATCCACCAGCGTCCATCACCGTCTTCCGTGATCCACCAGCGTCACCGACCAGCACACGCTCCGACTCCACTGTCCCAGCCACCCACCGCCCGGCCCGGCCACCATACACCCGCTCCCCTCGCCTCTCCAGCGGCCGCAGCGGCCACTGCCGGCCGGTCCGACCCGACACAGCCTCAGGGCACGGCTCGGAGCGCAGCAGGCGCGGCGTCATCAAACCAACGTTACAGCAACCCGCGTAACGTTGGCTTGATAAAGGCTTGCTGGTTGGTTTGCTGTAACACGCGTAGCAAACAGGCAATAGCCGGGTTTACATAGGGCTAGTTGCCAGATAGTGGAATTCCAATACCGAGACATTTATTCCACTAACGAGACATTTCAGGCACATTCCGCTGGTTCTGACGACCTACCCGGCCAGCAGGCTGGATAGTTCTTCAGAACTAGCGGAATTTGCCTGAAATGTCTCGTTAGTGAAATTAATGTCTCGGTATCGGATTCCACTATCTGGCAACTAGCCCTATGTAAACGCGGCTAATGTTTGCTGTAACGTTGGTTTGATAAAGGCCAGTGGCCGAAAGCTCACCGTTTTTTTTTAAATACTTTATTCGGCTTTTTGCATTTTTCATGTCGATGAAAAGGTCAATTTCTTTTACTTATCTGAGTACACTAGTTGCCTTCATAGCCATTACATAAAATACCAAAGTAGCGACCGGCACGTTCTG
The DNA here is from genome assembly GCF_019059575.1 of Amphibalanus amphitrite. NCBI lineage: Eukaryota > Metazoa > Arthropoda > Thecostraca > Balanomorpha > Balanidae > Amphibalanus > Amphibalanus amphitrite. The sequence goes on from NW_024883155.1 coordinate 104,329, forward strand.
CAAGGATTAGGTACCGCAGATGTGGCGAGTTTCCACGATTTTTTCGTAAGGGCTATTCAACCTTTTTGAGTCCACCAGCGTTTTTGAATAGCAAGCAGTAACGACTAACGAACATACTAAAATTTTCGTGATGTAGTGCATGTAGACATCACTTGCAGAGTTAACCGTCAGCTCCCACCAACGCAACACGTTGATTACGCAGGGAAAAATGTATTTCGAAATCAACTCATGTAAGGTACGAGTGGCCGTTGAATTACAATATTGGTGCGCGGTGAGTATGGCAGAGGCCGGCACCGTCATCACTCATCAGCAGGCGTCATCGGCTGTCGTCATCAGGCGTCATCGGCAGGCGTCATCATCGGCAGGCGTCCTCTCGGGTCCCGGGCGATGGGCTGTCATCAGCGGCCGTGGGGAGGAGTGTACTTGGGGATCGGTCGGCACTCGTTGTTGCACTTGCCGCGGCAGCACTCCTGGTACGGAGGACACTGCTTGTAGGGCACTCCGCACTCGTCCTGCGAGCTGTACGGGCAGTACGGGTCGGGCGTGGTGTAGGGACACTGCGGAATGCCTCCGGAGCCCTCTGCGCAGGCCAGCAGCGCGGCCAGCAGACCAACCAGCACGAGCAGCTTCATTGTCCGAGTGTGACGGGTGGGAGACCGGGGTCCAGAGTGCCGCTGCCGAGACGGGCCCGCTCTTATATACCAAGCGGAGGTGGATTAGAGCAAAACCAGTCCTGGAACACCATACGAACAGCAACAAAGAAATAGCACTACAATCGGTTACAATGCTTGAAGGAAAATGGCGGACATGGTGGCTTTCTTGCCAACAAATAGAGTTTTTTGAAGTTACAAGATATACATGGGCTTATCAATACATTGTTGAACGTGCCGATTGAACTGTGATGGATTGTAACCAAGTGGTCGACATGTCTCTAGATAAAGCAGCCGTTTTCACGACGCAATACTAACCCTCGCCGGACCTATTGGTTTTCTACATACGCGCCGGCCGAGGGGGGGGGCGGGTACGACCCCCCCCCCCTCGCCGTTTCGCCCCTGGTGGAGCTAGCGCGTCGCGGAAAAAACGAGCGTGTGCGCCGTTACGAGACGCAGAGATTGGTACCCGATTTTAAGGTCCTAGGTCAACCGGTGACCTCTGAGGTCAGGTCAAGTGCCCCAAGGTACGGTTCAGTTTTTGGTGAATAACTTCGCAAAAAACGGCCGCAGAGCGCCGATTTTGGCAGCATCGTGTTTGTCTCGCTCAGGCACGTCGAATGATATACTTTTTGTCCGGGTCAGGTCAACTTGGGGTGTTGACCTCAGGTCAAGGTCAGGTCAGCACCCCCAGGTCACGAAGTTGGTCGAAAGAGGTCATGTCGCATATCATTCGATTCGGCAGGTCTTCCTGAGTCCATTGGTGGCTTTCCCGACTCGCTAGCTCAATTTGATCAAGAGTTATTGACGAAAAACTAATATGACCTTGATGACGTCATAAATGACGTCACGCAAGGTCAACATTGCAAAAGTGACGCATCTAACCTTGCAAGAAGTGCATCAAATCACGATTCTGTGTGCTTGAGATAGTTGGAGATCGTTCCCGGCGCCAGAATAGCAGTTTTCATTTTTCCCCATTGACTTATAATGGTGAGGTCACGAAAATGACCTGACCTCATATGACCTTTAGGAAAAATCCGAGATATACAAATTGTGGGACTCATAATGGATACTAGATCCTGCAAGTTTCATTTCCCTGTGACATCTCCTCTGGCAGTGAGGGCGTTGCGAAGTTGCAACATCTGAAGACCGTGCAGAGGTTCACTTATGACGTCGTAGGTCAGTGACCTGACCTGACCCAAAAATGCGGTTGGTGTCAAAAGATGCGGCTTGGATCAAAGGTCAGGTATGCCAAGTTTCAGCTCTCTATCGCCAGCGTGTTCGGAGCTATCGCGAAAAAACCCTATGGGGGGGCGGCACCCGCCCCCCCCCCCTCGGCCGGCGAGGGCTAACTCTGAGCGGCATACATGTTGCTCCCTGGAGACTTTTGCACCAATCAGGGCATGCTCTTGGTGATGTGGACCAAATGGAAATGAAGTTCACGTCGAGGTCAGGTCAAGGTCAGGTAAAGTGGGGTCAAATTTTAAGGTTAGTTCTTAATACCTATAGGTAAATATGATGCAGTTGTTCACGACGAATCGAATGAAGCTATTTCTCATAATGGACAAGGTGTAGGGCTTCCCGATTTTTAACCCTCGCCCTGGCAGAGCATTTTTCATAACACGGCCTGGCAGGGGGGGGGATTCAATGCGACCCCCTCGCGATTGGCTCCTATGGCATCTAGAAACACCAAATTTGGTAGGTAGGTGGGCCCCCTGGAGTTCTCGCCCCTCTGCAAATTTGGTTGCTCTAGGTCAATATTTAGGTTTTTTGGGGTATGAATGTAAAATTTCGCTAAAACAGGTCAAACGTTTTTCCCTTATAACTTTTGATCTAATTAAGATAGAGCAAAAAGAAAAGCACCAGTGAACTCAGCACGTCAAGGCACGTCGAATGATATACTTTTTGGCTTGCTTAAATGTACTTAATTTTTTCTTGATTATTAAGTAAACTTTAATTGATTAATTAAGTTCCAGTTAACCAAATTGCATCATATCGCATATCATTTGATTTGGCTGATCACCAGCAACACAATGTCACCATTTATTAAGCTCTAGCGTCATTACGTGCCAAGTTATTGGCAAAAACGTTATTTGACCTCAGTTGACCTCATTTGACCTGACCCATGGTTAAGTACACAAAACAAAGAAGCACCAAGTGACGTGCTGTTAAGTACTGTGGTTTCAAAGCACAAAAGTGATAGAACGAAGCGGATATCTCCAGTATTTTCGAAATTGAATATTTTCCCTTAGGCTTTACATTACGACGCAATGACCTCTAACTGACCTCAGGTCAGTGACATAAAAAAACGAACTATAAGTTATACAACTCGGCGAACGTAGCACATCCTGCAAGTTTGAAGGAAATCAGTCCAGAACGGTGAGTTGGACAGGTACATAAATAAAATTGAAATTTGACCATGACCTTGTACCGGCTTTTATGACCTGGTGACCTGACCCAACGTCACTCGACCTGAAATTTTCAGGTCATATGTAAAAAGGTTGTCCCATAGGCTGTGCCAAATTTGGCGGCGCTTTATGCTATCTTTGAAAAACCTTAGGGGGGTTGCATCAACCCCCTCCCCCCTGCCAGGGCGAGTGTTAACGAAAATTGCGTTACACAACTTCAATGAATGCCATTTTCTCTAAGTTACGACACAAATCGACCTACATAAAAGGATTTCACCCCGGTCCGTGACGCTTTTCATTATCTCGACAACCGCTCGACCGATCGACAAGCGGTCTTCTGCATCAGATAAATCCATCCTTACAATCGTGAATTAAACTATACTCTTGACGAATATGGGTATATGCCGAAGATGGCGATACGGTACGAGTCACTGTTCAAACAACATAGGTAACAAATTATTCAACCAAAGGTTAAAGTGTCTCAAGAACTGCTCTGCCGATTCCACTTAAGGCTGGCAAATTATAATGACAAATTAAATAGACAGCCCCATAACTCATTTAGGACCTTACTTTGCACGTGCGCACGTGCAGGGTCCACATTTATGTTGCCTCAATCATCGCCAAAAAATAAAAATTCTCGCTGGAACATCGATGATCTTTTTATCTCTCATCCAAGGTTGTACGAGTATGTAGGACCAGCGAAGATGCTGTGGTTACTCATTATGCAAGTTTGACCCATTTCCAATGAATTACATCAGAAAGTACCATGTCTGGCTATCAATCTGACACACTAAAAAACGTGATCAAATCTGTGCAGGAAACAAAAACAATCTATAAATAGTTCATATTTTCACATGGTTTAGCAAAGAACGAGAGCCAACTCACGCCTCTTTCCGGCCGTGTCTGGCTCCAACAAGGCATACGAAGATAAACAAATCCCGTTACCTAATCTAGGTAACTACCATAGTCAACGTGCTTACAACAACGTGACCTTCTTTTCCAGTAATGAAATTCGGCTTTGTCTGAGCCCCGCTTGCGGTCTTTTCAGAGTTGTTTTCTTTTATTATTTCTGCACGCCAAAGGGTGGGTATATAAGAGCGGGCCCGTCTCGGCAGCGGCACTCTGGACCCCGGTCTCCCACCCGTCACACTCGGACAATGAAGCTGCTCGTGCTGGTTGGTCTGCTGGCCGCGCTGCTGGCCTGCGCAGAGGGCTCCGGAGGCATTCCGCAGTGTCCCTACACCACGCCTGACCCGTACTGCCCGTACAGCTCGCAGGACGAGTGCGGAGTGCCCTACAAGCAGTGTCCTCCGTACCAGGAGTGCTGCCGCGGCAAGTGCAACAACGAGTGCCGACCGATCCCCAAGTACACTCCTCCCCACCGCCGCTGATGACAGCCCATCGCCCGGGACCTGAGAGGACGTCTGCCGATGATGACGCCTGACGATGACGCCTGATGACGACAGCCGATGACGCCTGCTGATGAGTGATGACGGTGCCGGCCTCTGCCATACTCACCGCGCACCAATGTTCCGATGTCTACAAGTTGTGCATCGAATGAGTTGATTTCGAAATACATTTTGGCTTTACATAACAAACTTTTGCTATCGGAGAAGCTCCTAACCGGTAACCGATAATGACAGGAGCATTGAATAACACCTAACTATTGTCCAATGTCCATGTTCATTCAAAGCCACCGGTCAAGTAAACCGGATCAGGTCAATGATACACATGAAAGAACCAGCCCGCTGCCGCAGACTTCTCTATATACAGAGAAGTCTGTGATCCAGCACACGACGTTCTGAAGTAAGATCCATCACGCAGATTAGCCAGCTATGCAAACGATCAACACCAAAGGCAGCGGGTATTTGCTACACTGAACTATAGCACTATGCTGCATTGTTACCGACAACTTTCCGCGAATTACACTGTTCCGATGAGTTTATGTTCTCCAACCTCTCTGTGTGTTATCCATGACAGATATATACATATGTGAAAAAAGACAATTACTATATTCAAAAACACAATACAAAATACAGAGCTTTCGGTAACAAATACCTTACAAATACTTTCGGATATAACTACCGCCGTTACACACAGTAATCAAGGTATTTGTTACCGATATCTCTGTATTTTTAATTGTGTATTTGAATATATTGTCCTTTTTTATATATCCCCAACCTCTCATCGGTGGTCCTCTATAACAAGAAGTGATTGGCCAACAAAAGCAAAATGACTGGGTAAGTGAATACGCCGGGCTATTCCGCTATGATCATTTGTTCCGATACATGATTATTTTGCACAGGGAACATAAGGAAAAAGGACACAGCATTTATTCTCCCATATTTTTGGCTGCTTTAAACCTCGGCAGACCTTTTGGTTCATACGCGCCGGCCGAGGGGGGGGGGGGGCACGACCCCCCTCGCCGTTTTGCCCCTGGTGGAGCTAGCGCGTCGCGGAAAAAGGGCGTGTGCGCCGTTACGAGACGCAGAGATTGATATCCGATTTTAATGTCCTAGGTCCATCGGTGACCTCTGAGGTCAGGTCAAGTGCCCCAAGATACGGTTCCATTTTTTTTTTTTTTGGTGAATAACATCGCAAAAAACGGCCGCAGAGCCGCGATTTTGGCAGCATCGTGTTCGCCTCGCTCAGGCGCCTCGAATGGTAAACTTTTTGTTTGGATGAGGTCACCTTAACCCTCGCCCTGGCAGGGGGGGGGGTGATGCAACCCCCCTAAGGTTTTTCGAAGATACCGTAAAAAACGGCGGCACGCAGCGCAGCCAAATTTGGCACAGCCTATGGGACATCCTTTTTACATATGACCTGAAAATTTCAGGTCCAGGTGACCTTGGGTCAGGTCACCGGTACGAAAAACCGGTACGGTCAGAAAAACCGGTACGAGGTCATGGTCAAATTTCAATTTTCTTTTTGCACCTGTCCAACTCACAGTTTTGGACTGATTTCCTTCAAACTTTCAGGATGTGCTAAGTTCACCGAGTTGTATAACATATAGTTCGGGTTTTTTTAGGTCACCGACCTGAGGTCAGTTAGAGGTCATAACGTCGTAATGTTAACCCGCGCGGGGCTGGGCCCCAGCCCAGCCGCGAGGGGGGGCTGGGGCCCGCGAGGGGGGGTAAATTCCCCATTCGCGAGGGGGGGTAAAATGTACCCCCCAGCCGCTGGGGGGTACATTTTACCCCCCCTCGCGAATTTTTGCAATATCTCAAAAACGGCGGCGCGCAGCGCCGCCAAACTTTCAGTACCTTTTTTTACATCAATTTGACACGTTTCCTGAAAATTTAAGCGAAATCCGTCGGAAATTTTTTTGAGAAATTGACGTTTTAGTGACGTCATGTTCGCCATTTTTGCCTCAAAAACGGCAAAAGTTCAAACGCCGCTAACATCTTCATTTTTAAAGGAATCAAGACGTAACAAAAAGGATATACGTAATTCTACTTTGTCTATCAAATGGCTATCTCGGTTTTATGAAAATTTTGGATTTTTGCCCAATTTTTTTCTAAAAAAAAACTGACTTTTTGGGGAAAATAGCTATAAAATCCAAAATTTTTAGTGTATCGCAAAAACCGGAATACATGTCAGAGAAGTGGTCTATGTGCACCTACATACCAAGTTTTAGAAGAATCGGTTCAAAAATGTGGGAATTATTCAAAATTGTATGACGTCACGACACACAAAAATTTTGAAAAATGACTTTTTTGGAAGTTCTAGACCTCGTACGGAAACAAAAATAGCACCATTCGATTTACCGTGAAAAACTGCATCAGATAGACATCTTTTTAGGCTTAAACAACCAACTTCAAAATTTGACCTCACATGACCTGACCTTGACCTGACCTTGACCTGAAATTCATCCAGAGGTGTTCCATATCACTTATTGAGTGTGCCTATTGAATTCTATGAGTAAAATGACCCATAAAACATGTGTCGCACATGCCCTTTTCTATATTTTGTTTTTGGTGACCTGACCTGACCTGACCTGACCTTGACCTTGACCTCTGAATGATATTGTATGCAACGAATATTGTCTTGGTAGCCTAAGAACACGTTTCGGGCGATCAGTCTCAGTCCATGACTCCATTCTTCGGCAACTATGGTGGAAGGCCGATACGGTAGGAACTTGCAATTTGTACCCTTGACCTGACCTTGACCTTGACCTCAAACTTAAAATTAAGTACATATTTTTAGTTGTTCGTGATGAGATCTTTCGATTGGCGTTTGAATTTTCCAAATCGGACCATTAGTTCGGGAGATAACAGGGGGGGGGTAAAATTCACACCCCCCCCCCCCCCAGCCCCGCGCGTTCGGCTTGAGACCCCAGCCCCGCGCGGGTTAAGACTATGGGAAAATACTAAATTCGGAAAATACTGGAGATATCCGCTTTGTTCCATCACTTTTGTGCTTTGAAACCATAGTAATTAACATCAGGTCACTTGGTGCTTCTTTGTTTGGTGTACGTATCCATGGGTCAGGTCAAATGAGGTCAACTGAGGTCAAATGACGTTTTTGCCAATAACTTGGCACATATTGACGCTAGAGCTTAAAAATAGTGTCATTGTGTTTCTGGTGATCAGCCGAATCGAATGATATGCGATATGATGCAATTTGCTTAACTTGAACTTAATTAATTAATTAAAGTTTACTTAAAAATCAAGAAAAAATTTAAGTACACTTAAGCAAGCAAAAAAGTATATCATTCGACGCGCCTTGACGTGCTTAGTTTACTGGTGCTTTTTTTCTCTATCTTAATTAGATCAAAAGTTATAAGCGAAAAACTTTTGACCTGTTTTTAGCGAAATTTTTACATTTATACCCCCTAAAACCCTCCTAAATATTGACCTAGAGCAACCAAATTTGCACACGGGCGAGAACTCCAGGGGGCCCACCTACCTACCAAATTTGGTGTTTCTAGGTGCCATAGGAGCCAATCGCGAGGGGGGTCGCATCAACCCCCCCCCTGCCAGGCCGTGTTATGAAAAATGCCCTGCCAGGGCGAGGGTTAAACTATGGGATTCAAATCTTATGCTACGGCATGCGCAGACAAAGCATTGCATTACATATTGCATTACACGGATATGAATGCATGTGACTATTATAGCAATATGTCAGATAAGAAATCACGCTTGTGCTGTTAAAAGCCGACGGCCGCCTGAGTGGTGCGATTGGATTCCACTCTTGAAATTAAACCTCATAACGTCAAGGATTTCTACTGGTATCTTTTGCTATGAATCAAAGCGCAATTTAAGTGTTCGTATCACTGCGTCCGTTGTGTTCGGATCGAAAGCTTGATACAGCCCCATGATTCACTGCACTCTGTGCTAGGTAGTTATCATCCTTTGTGACAAAATGCTAAAAAGATTCACCGATAATGACGCACACGACCACTCGATTGATATGGCCGACAACAGGTTAGGTCTATATAGTTTAAATCGCGCCTGAATATTCGTCAAACTGCGTGCCAGGGCCATCCGGACAGCACCTGCCTGCCGCACACAACATCATCTTAAAGGTAGGAGAGACGGGAGAAAGGAAGGGGGAGAGGGGAGGCAAGAGAGGGAGGGAAGGAAAAAGTGAGGGACTCGGCGACGACGGAAGAAAGATCAAAGAGGTAGATAATATTGTGCTTAGTAGTAGGTCGTTCGACGCGAGAAAGTTATTTGATTAGGGAAAGGACAGTCCATCAAAAGACGCGCCAGCCTTATATACTAAAGGATCATAGTCATGGGTAATCAGACCCGCACGCTGTGCGATTCTTAGGCCTTTATCTGTTATTTAGAGCTGCCACCTTCTGGGAAAAGAGGCACGCGGGCCCATAGCAAATATTTCAGCTGCTCTAATCCCCATGCAGGCATTTTCACATGTGAAGTTATTGAAGTACACTTGCTGCTTGCATTTTGATAGAAGAAAATCAATATCAAAAAGTTATATTCATTTTCACTCCATTTCAAATATGAAAGCAATAACTTGTGCACATCAAGCCAAGCAGATTATTGTATGCTTTAATAAAATATTTAGACATTCAGATTTCCTAGCAGTCCTGATGGCAGCTGGAATATTTTCCTTGTCTAATGAATTCTTATATGAGTGGTATGACGAGCTAGGTACCGTAAGGTGGGGCTATTTGAGACAGTGGGGCTATTTGAGACAGTATTTAAAATTGCTATAAAATAAAAACCACTTAAAATTTATGCTTAATTTTTTGCTCAGGCGATTTACTGCTCGATTCCACAACTCCCTGAGCAAAAATATCTCACAAAAATCAAACGATCTTCATTTTATAGCGATTTTAAATACTGTCTCAAATAGCCCCACTGTCTCAAATAGCCCCACTTTACGGTACCTACTTTCAATTACATCCTTAGATCGCATCAGTACAAAAATGGCACATGATAAGCACTAAGCAGCGATCACTTATTCGTTTTATGTACAGTTATTCTGTAGCCCTTGATCACAGTTGTCATTCAAAGAAGCTTGTTTTTGACGCAGTAACAGGTAAAGATAAAACGCAATAAGGATGTTGATAAAATCGATACAAGATCTAATAATGTATTTTAACAAAAATATAAGCTGAATGCGTTTTTAAACATTGGTTTACTACTGCTAAAAAATATTTTTCAATCGTTTATAAATATATTTAAAACCGTCCATTTCTTGGCAAAATGGTAGTTACCTACTCTTTTTTATCGCACGAAAATGAGTTAAGACTTTCTATTGAAACCAGTGGTCGAACCAAATCTGAAGGAGCTATCAAAAACATTCAATTGAAGTTAATCATTTTTACGTTGTTAGGAACAAGAGTATCATTTGCGTGAATCAGGGGTGACGTCACTCAGGATCCACCTCTGATTGGGTGATGCGGAATGATAGCGGGCGGCCATTTTTTCCGGACGGGCGTGACGGTGGGTCTGTGTGTGGCGGCCGTCAAGTTGGTAACGAGAGATCTAAGAAAAATGGTAAGATCGTCCATTCATTTCGTTTTTAAGAGTGATGGTGCTCAACCCGCGTATGACAGGGGTATTTTCCATAACGCGGTTGACTGGGAGGGGCTCTACAGAGCCCGCCCCACCCCGTCTCCTCCAGTCTCTGAAACTACTAGGCCGATAGTCAAAATTCAAACGGCGTCCGATAGCCCTGGAAACCTGTCAATCGAAAACTAATTATTTTGCTCTAAATGTCATCGATGACGGCATAGGTCAGGCCAAAATAGTAATTAACATTTTGGCTTGTTCACAGTTTGGGCTCTGGGCGCCGGCTGACGATTGTCACATTAATCTCAATTTTGACTTACACACTTGTGAATATATGCTTAATATACCCTGAGGGTACACACTTTGTGTGTGCGTTTTTTTTCGAATTCGAAATGAATATTCTAGTCGGAAAACTAATTTCTTCAGGTTTAGGCTAGGCCAGTCAAGGGCACATAAATGTTTGGTATATCATGCATGGGCCACGTGACAAATGTTCCATGATCATCTTTGGCCATAAATTTCAAAATCAATGTGGTCTGAGGCCATTTTGAGCTGAGTATAGCTGAAGACAGGTCACTATCAGGTACAAAGGTAGCATTTTTAGTTGATTTTTTTAACCCTCGCACCGACGGGGGGGCGGATATCCGCCCCCCTTAGGTTTTTCGCGAATGGCGGGAAAACCGCGGCGCGTAGCGCCGCGAAATTTGGTATGACTAAAACCTCATCAATTTTACACATGGTGTGCAAGTTTGAACCTCCTACCTTTTAAGGTCAGGTTACCAGGTCACTTTGAATGACCCAACCTCAAGTCACTTTTTTGCAACTTTGTCACCGTGCCAGAGCTACAGTAGATGTCGGAGGCCTTTGAAAGTCGCAGGATATAATTAGGTCATTAGTAGCTACAATTTGTATATCTCGGAATTTTGATATCGGTGACCTAAGGTCAGGTCAATTTCGCGACCTCCCCATTATAAGTCAATGGGGGAAAAATCAACTCCCTGTTTTTACCACTAAAACGGGTCGGAATGGCCCCATATACCATACATGACTTCATATACGATCAACCTTCACTACCTTGAGGTCTGTTTTGCTGTTGGGCAGCTGTGAGGTCATGTGACGTCATCAAAGGTCACCAAAGGTTTTTGGCCAATAACTTCGTACAGCAACAAGATACAGACGCGTGGGGAGTTGCGTTTGGTCAGCCGACCAGAGCGGACGTACGGTCGCTCGCTCCGCCCGCGTGCGCGCGCGTGGCGTTACCGGTCAGTGTGCGAGAATTTGAAGCCGGAGTGTGAGTGCCAACCCTATCGTGCCCACTGCCCATACAGTGAAAAGTGAAAAGCAATCTTCCTGGATCATGACTAAGCAAAGGAAGCGGAGACACGAATCTGGAACGCCGGATAAGGAGGAAGGTGAGCCACCACTGAAGGATGTGGTAATAGAGCTGAAAGCTTTTATCCAGGAAAAAACAGGCGAGGCTGTTTCAGAGATCAAGAAGTCATTCGATCAAAAATTAACTGGCTTAGAAGAGTCTCTGAACTTCGCGTTCGAATCAATAACGGCCGCATCCCGCAAAGTTGGCACTCTAGAAAAGCAAATGCAAATGACTCGCTGCGAGTGTGAAGATATCAAAGCGCGTATATGCCAACTAGAAAGAGAGATGGAGGAGAGAGAGAGAGCGAATAGGCTATCATCGCTAGTATTCGCTGGACAAGACCTCCATCTCCCAGACCAGGATGATCGTCTGAGATCAGTCATCACCGCGGTGATCAACCGTTGCCTTGAATTGGACGTACACCCAGGAGAAATCGCCTACATCAAACGTTTGAACCGAGACAGAGTCCTGGTGAAATTCACCAATGCTGAGAAGGGATCGCTCAGGGACCTCATCTTTCGGTCAAAAAATAGATTAAGAGGTCAAAGAATATACATAAATGAGTTGTTGACGCCACTGAGACAGGAGCTGTTCAATCAGCTGCTGCAAAAACGAAAACAAGGTCTTATAGCCTCTGTACAATCTCGAGGCGGTGAGATTTTGTATGCCGTCAGCAGAGGCGAGAGACTCAGTCGAGTTAGAAGCCAAGAAGAATTGGATCGTCTCAGCAGGCTTCTCTCGGGACAGGATGCTGATGCTCCCCCGCTCCCCCCGTCGGTGGTGCCTGGCGCCGCCCATGCGACCGGAGACTGCCAGACGGCCGCTGACCGGGCGGTCCCGGGTGCTGGTGGGAGCGGGGCGGCGCGGGCCGGTGGTGGACCGGCGCCGGCTGAAAATACCAACCAACCCGCTCACCTGAGTCCGCCCTTGCCTCAAAGCTCGCGACCGGGCCCTCAGGGGCCCCAGCAGCGTGGCGGCGCCGGGGAGCTGGACAACGGCGGGCCGAGTGAGACGTCTACTGCGGCGGGGACGGATGTCCTATATTCGCGGCCTGTACTGGCTGACCGAGTCTCTGAGCTGGTGCCGCCTATGGACTGTCAACCTGGCCCGATTTCCGTGGTTGACCTCCCAGGCGGAGGTGGTGGAGCTCGGCCGGAGCTCAGAGAGAGTGGAGAGTCGGCCGCGCCCTCGTCAGACCGGCCTCGGGTAGAGGGTGAGGGGAGGGCTCGCGGGGTGCAGAGCGTGGGAGAGCGCGCCCGGCGACCGTCCAGTGTTCCGGCAGGTCACTCGCGGGATGGGGTGGGGCGGGGTGGAGCGAGTTGGGAGCGCCATCTCTCGCCGACTCCGGCAATTCGGGGTGCAGGTGCTCCGCCGGGGAGGGCGATTCACATGACGGAGCGTGGGAGTGGGAGGACGGCGGCGTACGCCCGGGGAAGAGGGGGTGGCAATGGTAGAGGTGCACGTGATATTCGCTCCTACTGGAGCTGAGCCGAAGGTCGATCAAAGCAATGCCGTTTAGACTAAGTTTTAAAGTGTCTGTGTTTAGGGGTTTGCTTGTTCGGAAATATTGTACACATATTTTTCTTTATTGTTTTCTTCTATGTAGATACTGCTACTTTACGAGCTGCTACCGTTTATCATGCAGAGATGCCAAACTTTCCAGCTCAAAACATTGGCCAAAGAGAACGAGAGAGAGAAAAAAACTACCCTAAATGGATGAACTAAGAATCATTTCGATGAACTGTAGGGGATTGAAGGACTACAAGAAAAGAAAAGATGTGTTCAGCCATTTACGGAATCAAAAAGTTAACATAGCAATGCTTCAGGACATACACTGTACTGAAATTGGAATCCCTTTTTTTAGAAACTGTTGGGGAAACGAAGTCATTGTAGCACCCTACACAAACAATGCGCGAGGTGTGGCCATCTTAGTCAATAGTGTGGATGTCAGCTTCAGTGGCACTTCTTTAGATACAAACGGCAACTTCATTGTCACCAGAGCCAAGATAGACAACTGCTGGGATTTCTGTTTAGTAAACATATATGGACCAAACAACGATGATCCGGATTTCTATAGATCATTGGTTACGCGCATCAATGACTGCATTGCAGACGAAAATGTTCCCCTAATAATTGGTGGGGACTTCAATTTAACGCTTGTTCAGAACCAGGATAATTTCAACTATCGACGACATAACAACACGAGAGCGAGAGAATGTGTTAAGAAGATTATGTCTGAGAAAGATCTCATTGATATTTACAGAATGAAAAACCCCGATGCTAAACGGTTCACATGGAGAGTTAACGGTCCACCTGTTAAACAAGCAAGGCTCGATATGTTTCTTATTAGTAAAAGTCTAGAGGGGTACATTACGAAAACTGATATTTTACCAGGGTATCGATCTGACCACTCGATAGTAACGCTAGATATGAATTTAACGCAACAAACTAAAGGAAGGGGCCTGTTTAAATTTAATGCTTCCCTCTTAAATGATAAAAGGTACGTAAAAGTTGTAAAGCAGACGGTACTTGAGGTAGTTCGTGAATATGCACTCCCAGTTTACGAACCGAAGTATGTAGACTTAAATCCATCGACAGTGCAAATGTCGATAGACCCTTCCCTTTTCTTTGAAGTTTTGCTTCTTACTATACGTAGGGAAACGATTTCTTTCGGAATCAATAAAAGGAGAACCGAGCGGAAAAGAGAGGAAGAATTACAAGCCTCCATTGTAATGAGTGAGAGAGAAGTGGATCTCTTTGGAGATCCCGAGAAAATGGAGGAATTGCAGGAACAAAAAAAGGAATTGGAACATCTAAGGGAGCATAGGCTCAAGGGAAGCGTTATTAGATCGAGAGCAATTTGGAGGCAACTCTCTGAGAAGCCGTCAAAGTATTTCTTAACGCTAGAGAGAAGGAGATTTGACAGCAAGAGGATTGCGTATTTAAAAACCAGGGGCGGTATTAAAGAATCTCAAACAGAAATCTTAAGAGCCTTCAATGAATTTTTCCAGAACAAGTTTAGCAACAAAGATTTTACATTAGACGAGGATGAGTGCAGCGAGTATTTAAATGACATAGAAACTAGAAATATAGGGCCGGAAGAGAAATGTGAGTTGCAAAAGCCAATCACTGTCGAAGAGTTAGGGAAGACGCTCATGCGTATGAAAAATGGAACTTCCCCCGGTAGTGACGGTTTCACAGTAGAATTCTACAAATTTTTCTGGGCTGATTTAAAGTCATTTTTTATAACAATGTGTGAGCATTGCTTTCGCAAGGGGTCTGTCTCAAAAACAATGAAGGAGGGAATAGTCGTACTGCTCCCAAAACCAGGCAAACCACGTGAGTTAGTACAGTCGTATAGACCTATAACGTTGCTTAACGTGCACTATAAGATTATATCTGCTACGATCGCAAACAGATTAAAAATTGTACTAAACGACATAATTGCCGCAAATCAGACTGCTTTCCTCCAAAATAGGTTTATAGGAGATAACATAAGGCTTATATACGATACGATTCAATGCATGCAAGATGAGCACGCATCAGGTATCCTTCTTAGTCTCGACATAGAAGCCGCCTTTGACTCTGTCAGCTGGAGATTCATCAGAGACGTACTACAGTTTAGGAAGTTTCCGCCTTATATAATACAGTGGTTTGATACGCTGTATAAGGGGGCATTTGCAAGAGTCCTTTATAATGGTCACCTGTCAGACGAAATCCAACTAGGTAGATCATGTCGGCAGGGCGATGCATTAAGTTGTTATCTCTTTATATTAGTAATGGACATACTAGAAAGGAAAATTGAGCAAAATCGAGACATTGAGGGACTGAAACCAGCAGGGACGGATGTAAAAATAGCAATGTATGCGGATGATACTGTTTGTTTCCTGAAGCCTAAATTGCAAAGTTTTAATGCACTATTCAGTGAGCTTGGTTGGTTCGCCAAATTCTCTGGGTTGAAGCCAAACATAGACAAAACAAAAGCGATGTGGATAGGAGCACCCTGCAGCCACAGAACAGAACTAGAGAGGAATATCGAAATACAATGGAGCAGGACGCTCAAAATTTTGGGTGTTTTCTTTCGATTCTAATCTGCAAAAGACGGGTGAGGTGTACATGGACAAGATTACTGAGATCAAACGAGAAATAGATAAGTGGATGAATCGCAATATAACATTACATGGAAAGGTAACTGTGATTAAGTCATTGATGCTGTCCAAGATAAGCTATCTTTTGATTTCTATTCCGAATCCATCCTTAGAAGTAATAAAGAAATTGACGACATTGTTATATAAGTTTCTTTGGCATGGAAAGAATGAAAGAATTAGCCGTGCCTCTCTGGAAAAAACAGCCTTATCAGGAGGTGTAGGAATGATAGATTTCAAAACGTATATATCCGCCTTAAAAATTAGCTGGCTAAAGAGACTCGTGTCAAAGAACAGTGCATGGGTCAGCATTGCAGAAAATGTCCTGAAAAAAATCGATACCCGTATGGCAAATGGAAGCAATCGCTATAAGGAAAAAAGCTCCCGGTATAAGGAACCAGTTTTGGAAGGAGGTTATGCTAGCCCTGGCTGATTTTAAAGAGTGCTTCCAAATGGACATAAGTGATATAACCGCAAGCAATATCTTTTTCTCTAATTACACAAAGTTTAAAGATTCATGGATATACCAATGGTACGAACATGGGGTAAGGACATTGAACGATCTGCTCAAAGTGGATGGATCGTTAATGAACATCGCAGAATTTAGAAATTCATTCTCGTTGAGGGTGAACTTCCTGGAGTATGCATCCTTATTAAGAAGTCTGCCCAGAACAGTGGGTCAGTTCTACAGGAAAAAGAAAATTACCCAGCCAATCATAGATCCAAAGATTGGATTCATCATTGATCCATCGACCCGCTCTAGTCACTTACACGAAATATTATCAAAAAAAACAAAAA
>NW_024883156.1:0-128652 GCF_019059575.1 Amphibalanus amphitrite
AGCCGGAGCCGGAGCCGTGAAACAATATAGCCCGGAGCCGGAGCCGGAGCCGGAGCCGCCAAAAAAGGGGTCGACTCCGGCTCCTTTTTATTTTTTGAAGAGGAAAAAAAATAATTGACCTAGTTCGGTTTGACAGTACAAGGCAGTAAAACTATGGTACTTTATTTACGTCATGGGCCATCAAGTGAATGAAAAAAGCCGAATATCCCAGTATCCCACAGTACGCAATCAACTTCTTGTCTGCTTCCCCCCCTCCCCCCCACGTCTACTGCATCCCCAGAAGCAGAACATGAGGACCGGTCATCAGGTGACGGCCATTGTTTTCAAGCCAGTGGCAATGGACTGCGACTCCAGCACCGTCTCTTCCCCCCCCCCCCACTCCCACCCCCAATGCAGCCGAGACTGGTGTCAGCTTACGATGGTTCAGTGAACTCCAATTCGCGGCGACTGCGTTTCCAATGCCATCGCTTCCTAGTCCTTTGTTCTGCCAGTTCTCTCCGAGGTGCGTTTGCGCGGGGACGCGGTGAGCCGGTCATGGCAAAGAGTAACGCGTATAACCAATCCAATTTTTCTTCCACCCGTATTTAATTGATTGCATAGGGGATGTACTGAGTCGGAGCCGGAGCCGCCGGAGCCGGACCATTTTACTCGGAGCCGGAGCCGGAGCCGGAGCCGCCACAACATTTCACCCGGAGCCGGAGCCGGAGCCGGAGTCGATTTTTTTCTCCTGAGCCGGAGCCGGAGCCGGAGCCGTCTGAAATTTCCACGGCTCCGCATCCCTGTGTAGCACATAAGTGTGACAAAAAAATATAAAATAGCAACACACGTGCTGGTATCATTCAAGCCGTTCTATTTTTTGTATTTTTTTTTTCTAACATTGTACGTCTAAGCCAATCATTACTTCTGTTCAACAACGGCAAAAAAAGCAAAAACGTCTTACTTCATTCAACATAAGATTGCTGGCTTGAAAATGATGGTACAGTGTTATAATTTGACATACCAATGCGCAAAGAAGTGACGCAAACTTGATAAAATTTTGGCTCGTTATTTGCACTCGAATTTGAGATATAGGCCTCCAAAGTTCGGAACGTTTTTTTTTGGGCCACGCGGTATATGTGCTCAAAAGACGTAGCAAGCGCTGCTATGCAAGCTATTTCCGTAAGACAGCGATCATGCTGAAATGACCATTGCTGATGTCTGAACTCTGAAGCCATATCCGCCTACCCGAATACTCGCCTAGAAAATGCATGGTAGCAAAGTGCTTTTAATAGCGTTTGATTCTGTACACCATTCTGGTAGTTGCAGTTGCTGCTAAATATCTATTTATGCATAATGCATTTGCATATGCTTTTTACATGTGTATGGATGCATGGTTGCGGATCATGGCGTTCTTTTGTTCAAAATTGTCCACATCGGGAAAATGAGCTCGATATTATCTCATAGATTTATATTGGGCATTGAGCACGTGAAGGGTGTAAATTATTATCTTCTTAGCAATGCTAGCAAGTTGTTGAACGAAATTGTCGCTTATCGTTTCGTTCACCAGAAAAAAAAAGATTCAATAGATTGACTCGCTTCCATGCAGTGTCATTTTTGGGGGCGGGGCTTGGGTGACGGAGGGGAAAATTCCTCACCAAAAAGGGGATTGAGAGTGGAAAATTGCGGGCCAGATCAGGCCGAAAAATAGTGAAAAAGGTCAAGGTATGCATTTATATACAAGTACGGTAAATTGTAGGATATAAAATGACCATCCGCATCATCCGCATAAACGCTTTTCTCGTTAAAGTTGGGAGTGGAAAATTGTTCTTAAAAACAGGAGATGAGAGTGAAAATGATTTTCATTTGGATGACGTTTTCCACTCAAATCGACAAAGTTTGGGACACTGCTTCCATGGCTCCTTGTAGTTTGGTGGTCGGCTGGATACAACTATAGCTGTGCTGCTTGTCAGCTTTGTCTGGGTCTGGCTGCCGATGGCAGGTTCGATGCGAGCGTCCCGATGCCCCAGTCTCACCAGTCACCACCTGACCTGACTGGGGCCCGCGCCTCTCCACAGGACACAGATGACGTACCGATGATCCTGGTGGGAAACAAGTGCGACTTGGAGGATGAACGTGTGGTCGGCAAGGACCAGGGCCTCAACCTGGCCCGACAGTTCAACAACTGTGCATTCCTCGAGTCGTCAGCCAAGTCCAAGATCAACGTTAATGAGGTAAGATTGGTCAACTTTCCGAGAAGTTTGCAAATAAGTGAGCATTCCCCGTGCCATTGTAAAGATCGGGGAATATTTGTTTCTGGTCCCTAAAAAGCTGTTTCTGGCACCTAATTGCTGATCAGCCCCAAAATGCTTATTCGACCCTAATATCTGAATCTGGCACCTAATTGCTTCCACACAGCCTAAAATTGCCAGATCGTCTAGTTGAACTCCGTATTTGCTGTTTGCTGATTCAGCACCAAAACCAAAACATCCAGCACCTATTTTATTCCACGTTTGCCTACATAATTCGCGTAATCTTCCTGATTTTATGTATCCTAATAACATGCACGTTGCATTCGGTGATGTCAAGTGCCATTTTCGCCAGTGGAGATAATGATTAATGCCATTTCTAGCCAAAAGAGAATCACTAGCCAGCTATGGTGCAGCATAGCAAGACGCTCCTATACCAGCCCGCTATGTAGAGACTAGAGATTATTGCACCCTCAGCCATTTTTACGTGAAAAGTTTGGATCCGTCACTTCCAGCCAGGCTCTCAGGTCATAAACTGGAGTAAAGCAAAATGTCAACTCTGAACAGACATGCCACGCAACCGGCCCTCTTTTCAATATTATTAGCTTTCTGGCCTGCAATCATCGTCTGACTCCATCTCGATCAAACGCAGCATCCGGTTTCTACAGGGGCGTTTGACTGACCGGCCACACAATAACCAAAAACAAAATCAAAGTTTCATGCACACATATGACATAAGTAAGAAACGGATGAAAAAGGCACAACCACGGCACAACTCTGCGCGGCAAACAACGGACAATGTCCCACGCAAGATCCCGCGTTTCTTCAGCGGCCTTGAACGGAATGAAAACAGTACATTTCTTTTTTGGAGCTATTTGATGACGTCAAAAAATACAATACCCGTTTTAATGGTCAAAATCGAGACAATTACTCACAAAAATGTTTCCCTTTAAGCATTACAAATAAATACTTTTAAATATTTAAATGACATTGTTTTTTTCAAACAAATCAATATTATTTGCTTACTTAAACGTCATATACAATGCTGAGATGACTACGGGGCTGTCTTAGAGTGTAGCTGCACTGGCAACCTTTAGGCTAGACTCCAGGGGTCATTATACCAGAACAACATGATTCTACCAGCCAGTAGTTCATTTTTCTACTAGATTGGTGCTACGCTCAGCATTTAGGTGCCAGATTCAGAAAAAAGAGTAAGGCGTACCGATGAATAGGTGCCAGAAACAGCTAATTAAGGTCATTTTCCATGATTGGTGCTGGTATCCACCAAATAGGTGCTGAGGACCAATTTTGGGGCGAGTCAGCTTTTAGGTGCCAGAAATAGCTTTTCTGGGACGCAATTAAATGGCGTCCGTAAAGATCAGATCAAATGAGGATCATTCTACTGCCGTGTCTAGTGCTTCCGGCTGATGGAACCAGCCCGCGTTGCTACCCCGACCATGCGGCGGTCGATAATGCTCTCGGGAAGTGCGTCATTGCCACAGTATGGTGCGGCTGCTCCTAGTTCTGACCCGGAATAGCATTGTTTGACGCTTCATTCTGACGCTACCCTCTGATTCGCGGTCAATGACTAAAATTTTGTTTGCAATAACATTGATAGTTTCTTGATGCGTGGTTGATTGCCGAACTTGATTGTGAGAACATCGGTTTACTCCTCGACATGAGTGATGTGTCTGGGGCTTGTGTTGCTTTGAATATTTGTGGCATATTTGCTTTCTTCTGGTTTTTTCCATTTGCCAGAGGCCCGCCTTGTCACTGCTTGATTTTAATGTTTGATTTGCCTCTTCCAACCACTCGATGTAGCGAGTACCCAGTGTCTTCAGTGTGCCCATACCATATCCACACCGATCTTACTAGAGCTTCTGTGTGCCGCCAGATCTTCTACGACCTCGTGCGGCAAATCAACCGCAAGTCGCCGGAAAAGAAGAAGCCCAAAAGCAAAAAGAGCAAGTGTTGTCTATTCTAGCGGTGTGCTGACAGCGTACGAGTGAGTTAGAGAGGGAGGGAGCGGCTGTTCGCCAGCTGGGGATCTCTATCTCCACACCTCCGTCTCTCTGTCTCTGAACGAACTGTGACCTGGCAGTGGGAGCTGCTGCCACCGACCGGGGGCGAATCGCCACCAAAGATGGACGGGCCGGCCCGCGCCGCCGCTGCTGTTGAGCCGCGCTGGAGCGGCGGGGACGCGCTACAAGCGCTGAGCGGCACAAGGGATCGTCCGGCGCCGGCCGGCGGATGGAGTACGAGCCCGCGTGCCAGCGGGCGCTCGCCGCCGGCCGCCCGCGGATCACCTGATGAGACTCGACGTGCGATCGTGTGCATTTGAAGTGCTAGATGTTGCTACTCTCCGTTGCGCTTGCAGTATAATCCCGGTGGGCGCCGCGTTTCCGGGGTCGTCGGAGAGGGGTGCCGCCCCTGCCGACCTGCCGCCGGCCTTCCCGCCTCCGTCATACATTACTTCCATGGATTCGCGCTGCCGAGCGCGGCCGGTGGTCGACTGTACCCGCCACCGCCGGTGACACCGCGCCGGCGCCTCTCGTCTGCAACTGCCGCGAGGGAGCGTCGATCGCCTCGTACCGGCACCTGTATATCGCCCGTGGAATAAACATCAATTAATCTCGACCTGGTTAGTGACTGGTTGGGGGGGGGGGAGGAGGACGGTGGTTAACAAGTTAGATGAACTGGGGGGGGGGGGGGGGGAGAGTACCCTGGGAGAAAGGGTTGAATTCTTATTTCCATCATTATTAGATAGTATAATGTGCACTTACCAATCAAAAGGAGCTAAAATTTGGGCGATATGGTCTATGGAACTGGTAGGAGTCTCTCTTCGAAGCTACTTTTGAGGACTGAAGCAATTATTTTTAGTTTAGATGGGATGGGCACGCATTTCTGTACATCAACACGCATTTCGCAAGCAAATTAGGCCTTATGAATGCGTTGAACATGCTCTAGTAGCTGCATTGGCTTACGCTTCGTAACGAGCTTTCTCTCAGCGTATATTTCGTTAAATATTATTTTATGGAAAAGCTCGTCTGTTATGTAATGAAATGTAAGTTGCAAATGTATATGACACCAGATTACCGTCAAGGCCACTTATGCAATCTTCCTGTAACAGTTACGCGCTATCAGTACTTACCGAATACAGGCAGCTCTGCAGTCAGCTGACCACTCAACGGACCTATATCGAGTACCTGATCACGACATGAGGAGATACTGGTGGCTGACCGTCTCCTAGCAACCCAACTGAGACAACTGGCGACATAGCAACTGAGCTAGGAGAGCTGGAGGCGGCTGACGTCACACTGACTGCATGAACCCCGGGGGGGGGGATTTCCGAGATGACGTCACCGATGGCGATATGATCAGCCTTATGATCGTGGGTGTTGTATCAAGGTGAGACCCTGTCAAAAAATATAAACGATATCAGCCTCTAAACAAGTTCTCATTAACCTGACATGATCCCAGAGTAGAGCCTGAGTCGCGAATGGCAGACTTGTGGGTTGGACCATACGCCTCTGGTGAATCGTCGGATATCTAGTATGGCAGGACTGCTGTCTGGTAGGCCGCACCACTGTGAGGTCGGACCATGGCTGTCGGGTCGTCGACTCCGACTGGGACCTGCTGAACTCTGACCCGATACGGACCGGCCGGCCGGCGGTCACCAGATAGCGGCGGCCGATCACGCCAGTGGCACCGCGAGTGGCCGCGGGCGCACACCTCCGTCCTCCCTGGGTGACCATGGTGTCCACAGACCTCAGCTCCGCGCCGCGCAGCCGGCCCGGCAGCGCCGCAGGAGAGGAGCTGAGCCCGACGGTCGACTCGAGCGACGAGCACCAGTCGACGATCGGCAGCCTCCCGCCGTCGGCTCCGCTGCGCCTCGACATCCGGCGGGCGCGGCAGACCAGTACCGGGGAGGCCAGCTCGGTGGCCGGGTCGGTGGTGTTCGCCAGCTCGTTAGGTGATGAGCTGCGCGGTGCCGACGCGCCGCCGCCGGTGTCTGATGGAGCAGTGCAGCTGGACGGCGGCTACGGCTGGCTGGTGGCGTTCGGCGCCTTCCTCGCCAACCTCTGTGTGGCAGGGACCATCAAGTCGTTCGGACTGATCAGCATCCAGATTCAGCTGGCGTTTAACGTCACCGCTGCCGAGATGGGAGTGGTCACCGGCATCATGCTCACCGCCGGACTGCTGCTCTGTACGTAACCCCATCCTAGAGCACAAGATAAAGGGTAAAATTAATCGATCTGGGATAATGTTTCATGGTACTTGACCCCAGTGCTGATACAAATATGAATTGAGCCATTTTTCCTTATTAGTCATTGTCTAGGAGCTTTTAGCTAAAAGTGTTTGGTCATATTTTAGAGGTCGTCGTTGATTCGTGTGAGGATGAGGACGCCGTCTTTTCCTCAACGCCGATGGCTTGTGCCCTGTGTCAGTATATATTGCAATCTGCAATGTTCTCTGCCGGCTTTGTCTGTGTTCGCTGACGGTGCCTTCTGACCTCCAGCGCCAGTAGTGGGCGCCCTGTGCCAGAAGTACACCTGTCGTCGCGTGGCCATCTTTGGTGGTCTTCTCTGCTTCCTGGGCTTCTCACTCAGCTCTCTGGCCACCTCAGTAACCCAGTTCGCCCTGACCATCGGACTGCTTGTAGGTGAGCGGCGAGCTCGACAAAGCCACGGGCTGGTGAGTGGTGCGACCCTGTTGGCTTCACTGTCATTCCCAAAACGTTGAATTGCTCAGCAGTCTGCTCAGTTCTCTTAGGAGGCTAGCCTTGGGTTAACGTACCGTACGTTTTACTCAGATCTGACCGGATGGTTCATTTGAACGGCCATCGAGCATTAGGCAAACATCACAGTACCATTGCGATGTTGCGAATGTGATGTTTGATTGCATTTTACGAGCCTGTTTTCATGTTGAAGTAACATTGCCGATTATAAATCTGACCATTGACCCGTCATCAATCGCAGCGACGTTCCCGAAGCGTGCAACTCCTGGCGTGCACCGTTACTCATCATCCAGCAGTTCCTCGATGTGGGCGCCCTGACCCCCTGTCGATGCCCCCTTATCCCTTAACAAACATCTCCCTCGTTTCACAGGTGTCGGCAGCGGCTGTGTTTCAACATCCGCCATCCTGATAGCGACGCGCTACTTCCCCCGGCGGCGCTCCCTCATCAACGGCCTGGTGCTGGCCGGTAACGCAGCCGGCGGGTTCGCGCTGCCACCGCTGCTGCAGCACCTGCTGGCAGAGTACGGGGTGCGCGGAACTCTGCTCATCACCGGCGCACTCTGCCTCCACGTGGTGGTCGGCGCCGCGCTCTTCAGACCGATAGCTCTTCACGAGCGGATTCTGCGCCAGCGCCGGCCGAATCAGATCCGTGAGAGCGATGGCGATCCTGCGCAGGGCCCTGTGCAGGGGGCGGAGAGCACGCCGCTGGTAGAGAGGGAGAAGGGCTCGGTAGCCAGAGGCACCGGAAGCTGCTCGCCGGACTCGGCCTCAGCTAGTGGAGAGTTCCGGTTCCCGGCGGCGTCGCCGTTCGGCCGCCGGACCCGTACCGTCAGTGAGAGTCTGTGGAGCGAGCGGCGGCGCTCGTCTCAGCGCTCTCCGGCGGTGGGCACGCTGCGGCGCGGGACGATCGCCGTCAGCCGGCCGCGGCTGCTGGAGGTGGCCGGTGCGCGCGGCCCGGCCGAGGTGCCCCGGCGACTGCGCACCTCCTCACTGATGCTGAGCGTGGCGGATGTCACCGTGGACGCCACCACACAACTGGAGGACGAAGAGCGCCAGCGGAAGGGCGCACCGGGCCCGCTGGCCAGCCTCCGCCGGCTGCTGGACCTGAAGCTGCTGGCCAACCCGCTGTTTCTGATGGAGGCGGCCGCCGTGTTCCTGATGGCCTCCGGCACGCCGTACGCGCTGCTGCAGCTGCCGGCGTTCGGCGTGTCGCGCGGCATCAGCACTGATCAGACGGCACACATGCTGATGATCGCCTCAGCTCTCGACCTGGTCACGCGGCTCAGCTTCGGCTGGGTGCTCGACCAGAACTACTTCCGACGGCAGTACGCCCTTGCTGCCAGGTATGATTCCCCAGGCCTTTTGCTTTTCATCAGGCGCGTTCGGTAGGTATGCATTTTAGACGGAAAAGACGAGCTTGGGCGCGCCTTAGCAATAATCCATGAGCTGTTCAGTGTCCGCAAATGGCGGAGACGGATAGGAATGTCTTTCTCAATCAAGTAATGCTTCGAACAAAACCCTTTTCACATTCTATTTTATGTTTTACGATAGTGTGCGGGAAAAAATAACTTGACCTCGCATCGATAGCCAGTACTATACAGCCATGCAGCAATAACACGAGGCTGTGATGTCGTTTTTCAGTCAGCTGCTGAGCGGCAGTATGGTGCTGGCGATGCCGCTCTCCCACCAGTACTCGGTAATCACGGGCCTATGTCTGGTGTTCGCCGTCGGCATGGGTACCTGGTTCATCAACCTGGCGCCCGTGCTGGCCGACAACCACGGCATAGAACGGGTGGCCGCCTCCTACGGCCTGGTCAGGATGTTCCACGGACTCTCCTCGCTCATCATGCCGCCCATATTCGGTGCGAAACAGTGAGGTGTAACGGTGAGAACTGAGAGGCAGTGAGAGTAGGTCGGTGAGAGACGATGAGCGACACTGACGGTGAAGAGGCAGTGGCGTTATTTTATGAACAGGTTTGTACGGGAAAATGAGGGAGGGCCCGAAGCAGGCCTCACCCGTTCATCACGTTATCTGTTCTTTTATCCTACATCGCGTTCTATGCCATTTGATTTCATTGGATAAGGTCGTGGGCCTTGGGTCATGGTGATGTGACGATGCTGTGAGGTACAAATATTGAAGTAGGCTTGTATCATTGTGTGTGTACTGTGCGGTGTGTGCCAAAAGTACATGCGTGGCACGTATGCACTTTCTTGCTAAGCTGTGTTTACCTTTTTTCTTCAGGCGCCCTGGTGGACGGCACTGGAGACCACGGCAGCCAGTTTTTCGCCATGGGCAGCCTGATGCTGTTCGGTGGACTGCTGGTGCTGCTCACATTGCTCACGGGCATGGATAAGAAGTACGGCGAGGGGGACGCAGACGAGCATCAGACGCAGAAGAGCAAAGCCGAGGGCAAGGCGGGGAAGGTGTGACAGCCGCGGGGAGGCAGACGTGGTCACCCTCTGCTTCTGTGAAGAGCAGCCGGACAGCAACGCTGATAGCCATCATGGTGGCACGCGAAAAGCTGTCAGCAGCCGTCGGTAAAAGCTAGACCTTTCAAGTGCTCGGGATAGGAAAGTCTAAGAATGTATTGTAATGTATACTCATGGAACTCTGAAAAGAATATTATTAACTAATAGGCATGTCTCGCCATGGTCGATGCTCATTTCCGCCTTTGATGTTTGATTTGACGAGTCGCAGGGAAACGGTTACCAAACCAATAATTGTTTGCGCAGTTCCACTGGAAATGAAGATTTTATGCAACAAATGGTCCCAAAAATCTTCCCCCCCCCAATGTCGACATCTTCTGAGCCATCTAAGGTCGATTCCGTGTTCATTTCGATGTATTTTATGCTTGTTTTGTTTATTTTGTTGGGTTAGGCCCTTTCGGTCCAATGAGACCATTTCCGAGCCGGGAGGATGATAGGAATTAGGGGGAGACATTGGTCTGGGCAGGCACCCTAGTGACTAGTGAGTCACCGGGGATGAGCCCGTCCCGAAGGACAGGCCAACCAGCCCCAAGGTACTCACTGCACCCAGCTACGGGTTTGCTCCCTCGTGAGCAGCGGTGCCGCTCCAAGGGAGCAGCCCGCATGAGATAAAGGTGCATGTCCAGCCCGGAGTGGGAGTTGCGAAGTGAAGGATTTCAGCATCCTGAGGATGGAAACGACGGACGGGTCTGGTCTTTTATGATGCTCTTGGGTCTTGAGATACTGATGGAATCAACCACGGTGACTAAGTTATCGGTGATAAGGTCAGTCCAGCTGTGTTATGCGACGATAAGCCCACACTTCTTACGTTGTGCAATCACAGAAAGCAGGTGGAAGTCGAAAGCCATAAGCCGGGGGTTTTCACCTCTTGATCGGCTGCCCTAGTTGGCAGTGGTGCATCGTTCTTTCTGAAAGGCGATATTTTGCGCATATACGTATTTTTTGCAGTGTTTGTGGTGAGACGTTTTAATAAAATGTCATATTATTTGTCTTTGATCACTTTTACCTCATAATTATTAGTTAGTAGGTGAAGGATGTACTCCATTGATGCTGGCTCACGAAAGGCACTTCGTCTCGACTGCTTCCTAGCTTTTCTTTTTAGTTTTATACCACGTCCGCCATATACCAGCCCCGGGCCTAACATAAGTGTTCACGGTTGGTGGTTCCAGGACCAAAGTCAGGACCGATGCGGACATCCATATCAACGCATTTAATAAATTTCAGTTCCGAGGTCTCTCCCTCTCTTTCTCTCACTCTCAGTCTGAAAACGCCAGTGTCAGAACGTCACGCTTCATTTCGTTTCTGCAGCTTCTGTACAAGAAAAAGCGTTGGTCTGTACGCGGCCGTCCGTTCAGCCGCTGCCTCTCGGGAGGCTGACTGACAAGTCGAACACCGGCCAGGCACCACTAAACGTCGCAGCTTTGTCAGTCGCAGCCAAAGCTCAGCGAGCCGCCACGGTCACAGGTCCTCACCAGCACGGCGCACAAGGTCAATAGGCTGGCACCAGCCACTCGATAGATTAAACAGACTCCGCGAGCCGCCTCAAAAACGTATCGATTCGCGATCAGCGTGATAACGATTGTCTTCTCAAATCACAAAATATATGGGTAGCAGGGCTGATTAGCGAGCGAGCAGTCAGCACACAGCGCCTGGTGATCCGCAGGTTCCGCTAATACAAAACGCGCACAGTCGCACAATATGTACAAAGATAGTTCGAAAACAAGGACTAAAAATATGCCCATATCACGCCGCATGCTGCCGTGAAAAAACTAATGCACGTAAAATGCATTACGCCTTAAAAAGCATGAACACTTGCAGGCACACTAGCTTCACAATTATTCACAGTAATAGCAGCGGTGTGGGGATAAGGCCACGACTTGTACATTTGGCACCACCCGCGATCGCAACGGCGTCCACCGCGTGGAAGGCCGTCCACCGCGTCCACAGACAGCGGTGGAAGCCGTCCACCGCTTCCACAGACAGCGGTGGAAGCCGTCCACCGCGTCCACAGACAGCGGTGGAAGCCGTCCACCGCTTCCACAGACAGCGGTGGAAGCCGTCCACCGTGTTCTCAGACAGCGACGCTGGAAGCTCGTTCTGGCGCTCGGAGTATCCGCGAGACGCCATAATTACCTCTACAGATCTCTCGCTCGCCAGTCGCTGCGGAGATATCTCATGATCTGTCAACAACACACACACACACACAAACGCAGAACAGTGGCAGAGGCCGACTCCCTGGTCGGCCCAGCTGAACACAAGACACGAGAGTAAATCAGCAAAACACCGCAAAAACGCGGCTTCCCGGCGACTCAAGTGGCCCGGCGCGGAGTGGCACTCCCGCACAAAGCCAGGCTAGAACACGACGGCACAGCGGCTCGGTATCAGTCGCAGAGGCTAGCGGCGAGCGGCAGCAATCTCCGACCGGCTAGTAAATGGCACAGCGAAGGCAGACGCGGCACGGCGCGGACGAGCCGGCCGCGGCGTCACACGGCGTCCACGGCGTGGACCAGCGCCTCGGCGCGGATCTGGTGCGGCCGCAGCGCCGTCTGGTCGGGCAGCGGCACCGGCGCAGACGGCGGCGGCGACGACAGCATTGAGGAGGCGGGCGAGGCGGCGCGCACCGGGTCCGGCTCGCCGGCGGCCTCCGAGTCGTCGTGCGGAGTCATGGTGGAGTAGCCGTGGTCGGACTCCGTGCCGGCCGCCGGCCGCCGGTAGCCCGGGTTCAGGCGGTACGGGGAGACAGCGGCGGCGGGTGCCAGCGCGAGTCGGTTGACGGCGGCCGGCGGCGGCGGCTCCAGCTCCAGCTCCGCCACCTCGTCCTCCTCCTCCTCGAGCGCCAGCGGCACGGCCTGCCGGTAGCGGCCGGCGGCGCGGTGCCGGTAGCACAGCACCGCCAGCGCCAGCGACACGAACGCGCCGATGATGCCGCCGGCCACCGGGCCGACCGGCGAGCTGGTGGCCGGCAGGATACCGCCAGCGCGCACACCCGGTCCGCGGTCTCCGTACGGCGAGGCGGCACCGAGCACGCCGCGGAAACAGCGCTCCATGTCGGTGCAGAAGGGCCGAGAGAGGGGCGTGCGCCCGTCGGCCTCCAGCTGACACCACTCGCAGCCCAGCACGCCCACACACTCACTGATGGGGAGGGGGAGGGAGGGGCGGTTACTGGCTAGTGTCCACAAGGCGTGCAAGTCACACGACATGGTGGCCAAGATGAAGTTTTTTAAGCATAAAAAAATACTAGGATACAATATCACCAGAAATTCCTTCCATGTGACGGACGATGGATACACGAAATTCACAATCTCCATTATCTGCCTACTTCCTAGTCTCTCTTGGTCTTATAGCCTGGTCTCGCCAACCCAACCTCAGTCAGTCTGGCGTCATTTGACGTTCAGCCTCACTCAAACAGGCATTATCTAACAACAGTCTCAACCAGCCATGTTTCCTCCGATACCCATTATCCTCTGGACATGTCAGCCAACACCCAGCCGGTCTCATCTGATACCCAGTGTCACCCAATTATCATCCATTCTCACCTGGCGTTCAGTCTCGTCTGGCACCGAGTTTCACCTGGCGTTCTGCCTGGTCTGGCACCGAGTCTCAGTCGTGGCGTTCTGTCTCGTTTGACAACCATTCTCACCTGGCGTTCTGTTTCACCTCCCATCCATTCTCACCTGGCATTCTGCCGCGTCTGGCAGGTGACGGGCACGCAGTCAGCCAGGTGGGAGACGTCCCTGTCCACCCGCGGCCCGTACACCGTCTCCGGCACTGCCCCGCACGTGTCGTGCTGGTCGAGCACCTCCTCCGTGCAGAGGTCCGTGCGCAGTCGGCACTCACACGGACACTCGCACTCCCAGGCCTCCATGCGCTCACAGTTCAGGCAGCCGCGGTCGTCCTGAGCAACGGGCACACAAAGTGGTTAGTATATCCTGTTATTACATCCTAAACAGCATACAAAAGGCATAGAAAAGTCAGCAAAGTCTTTCAAAACTGAGCCCAGGTAGACAAGCTGAGGCCTTCCCACAACGAAGGTTTTAATGGTATCGCCAGATTCAAGCCTAGAAATCCATGAATAAATAACGCCCAACATCCTTGACTACATGGCTTCAAGAAGCAGCGGCAAGCCAACTCGGACTCATGTATAATACATGGACTAGCATATGTTCATCCCACTGGGAACTCGGTCGACGTACCCGACTGCAGGCGCAGAACGCCGGGTTATCGCACGTCTGGTTGACCACGCCGACAAACACGTTGGTGCCGGGCACTGCCACGATCTGGTACTGTTTACAGTAGTCGCCAACGGCGCCCACGTTGGTCACCACGTCAGGCATCGACGTGTTGAACTGGTAGTAACGCTGCACTGTGTTGTCCGTGTAGCTGAAAACGAGGAGAGACGGGACGGTTAGAAACGAGTGCTGCAAACTGCAAACCGTACAAACAGCACAGATACACTGTTTAGCCAGAACGACCACGAAGAGGAAAGGGGGCAGATAGCATAGCGGTCTGGTAGAAAGCACAAACACGTACAAAAACGGTACAAAAATAGGATGGGAGAGGAGACGGACAGTAAAACGATAAGAAGACAGCCCCGGCAGGAGTCGACGAAGAACACAAATGACGGAACAGATTATGCGGAGGACGGAGACCACAGCCCACAGCCGACCCCACCGAAGAGTCAAATGGGCGGTCGTAAGCACTCACCTGTTGCACTGTTTCTTGGATACGAACTGCTGCTGGCTGAGGATGTGGTTGGCCAGCAGGGGCTCCTTGCTGGACACGTGCTGCTGCTCGACGGGCCCCTCACGCCACGGCGACACGTGCTCCGGGTGGGAGATCATGTAGCCGCGGTCATCCAGCAGGAAACAGGTCACCTCCGGGGTCTGACACCGGCCGCCCAGGACCGACACCAGCAGCTGTGGAACGGACGCCGCGAGTCAGTAAGGACGGCAGCGACAGAAACAAGACTGGGTTCCGATAAGAGCGGACGGGCAAATACTCGTATGTCACGGGAAGTACCGCGGCTGCTGTTGGAAACAACATGACCCATAGACACGAAAACAGGACACTGACAGCTGTTTACTGCTGCAACCAACCGGGCCTGCAGCATCAGTAGTCACCATTTAGAGATATCATATCTGGGATATCTTGCATTCACATCCCTACAGTTACCACCACTGCCAGCCCTGCTCAATCAAACTCGCTCACCTGGTAGAAGTATCCGATCGTCATGTCCATGCCCATGACGGCGGCCACGGTGCCGCCCGCAGTGCTGATGGTCTGGCTCAGGGTGACGATGTAGCCGGCTCCGCCCTGTCCAGTACAGAGAATCACGTCACCACCAGTCGCCAACGACGACACATGAACGGAGCTCCGGCGGGATAGCCGTATGCGTCGGGAGTGGCCAAAATACGCGGGGATAGAAAACTTAGCACAGACGCATTGTGTTCATGGATCAGTCCCGTGCATATGCAGACATTGGGAGCCAGGTGGGGCCCGGCCGGCTAACTGGCCACACTTACCGCATCCAGGTAGGGTGACGAGAGCACCACTCGTCCAGGGTGCTCCAGCGCGCGCAGGTACCAGCTGCGGCGGGTGGGTTCGTACCAGGTGTCCAGGGGGAGGCCCGGGTACACCACCAGCACCCCGCGAGACGTCGCCACGAACCTGGAGGGCATAGATAGAGACGGCGTGAGCGAAACATTCGATAAATAAGGACAGCTCGAGCACACATACTCTTGGCTTGAGTTGAAATGAAATTTCACAGGGAAACGTTTATCTAACCCGCGTATTCAAAGGTAAGTAATCTAATGCGCGCCAGAATGTCAGTTGAAACCAGACTACGCAGACCAAGCTGGGTAAACGTCATATCACGATCTGAGGTCGGTTGCGCTATCATGTTACCAGAGGGGTGTTCACGGACACCGCACACTGCTGCGTGCGGTGTGTGCGGTGCGTCCAGCAGGCGTGGGGGTAGGGGATGAGTAGGCAGCTCTGACGTCACGGCTGCGTGCGGTGGACGGTCCGCTGTGGCCAGTCCCGACCGGCCACAGCGATCGCTGTGTGCGGTGACGGAAGGCTGACGTAGCGACGCAGTGGGCGGAGCTTCGAGGCTGTGTGCGGTTCGACCGTGTGCGGTCCGACCGCACACAGGGCCCGTGAACAGCCCTCAGTTATGCGTTGCATAGACCACTTAAGTTCTGGCCATAACAGAGTGCTGGATTACTCACGTTCTGACGGTGTACCGGCTGGTGGTCGCCGCCTCCATCAGCCGCCGCCGCCAGTGTGCCGTGACGCGACTGGTCATCGCCACATCGTCCCTCACGGCTCGCTTCAGACCCGGGTTGGTGATGAGGCGCGTAGAGTCGCTGAGGTAGGCCATGTAGCCCTGCACCACCCGGTAAGAGGGCTCGAAGCCGGTCAGATGGTCGTACGGAGACAGGAACGCTGTGGCCGACAGGAACAGCGACGCCGAGCCTGGAACGGACACATAACAGCCGTTAGTGAAATGCAGTGAGGGATGGACCAGGAATGCACGCACCTTGGAACAAGCAAGAAACGCGTAAGCAAGCAAAATGCGAACTCTGAGAGGAAATTGGCTTACAAGCACGTACAATATAACAGATATACCTACGAGCATTATCAGCAATATAAAACCGACCACCAACACCATATGATATGATCATGATATCGCAGAGCTTAAGCAATGAGCCTGTAGGTAACTTACTCATGGTGGCCACATGTCGGAACTGGCGGCACAGCGCCACCTTGTGTGACCGACTCAGGTCGATCCTGTGGTAGACGAGGTCCAGGGGCGGAGAGGACGGGGCCGCGGGTGGCCGCTCGCGCCGCTCGTCCGGGTACGCGATACACACTGTGTACGGAAAGTCCTGCACCCGCTGCCACGTGTAGAGCACGCGGACCTGGTGGGTAGGGAGGGAACAGTCAGTTACACTTGTGTGCAGTGGAGGGGAAGACAGAGTGAAGAAAAATGAGACAAAAATTAGGTCAGACAGAAAAAGAGGCCATCGAGGAACGGTAAACAAGACTAAGCAAAGGACAATTTTTCAGAATCCTGCACTTTTTTAACAGACTTTCAGAACTACAATCTCTACATGATTTCCGGGAACTGACACGGGGCCTCCCCTCTCATATCCCACTCACCATTGACCCGAGCCATTGACACAGCTCGAATCCCCCTCCCCTCCCATCTACTCACGGTGACGTTGAAGCCGCGCTGGTCCCACAGTCGGTACCGGAGCACCTCCGACCCCGAGCTGGCTGCCAGCAGACGCCGGCGCACGGCCGCGAACCCAGGCCGGTGCTCGACGCTGCTGATATCCGAGTGGAAGGCGTCGCGAGGCTTCACCAGCGGCCGAGCGAACGACGGGTGCATCAGGGTGTATCCTGAGAACGGACAAGGGGAAGGTGGAAACGGTCAGAGCGGGTTGGCCCTGACGAAAAAAAAAACAAAGTTGTGTTCCTTGTTTTTTATTGGATAGAGTATCAACCGTATTCAAGACAAACAGACAAAAATCCGTTTAAACAGAATCCTTAATCGCTTGTTGACGCATGCTACGCTTATGAACTTCTTTGCATAACGGACACCGAAAAGACGTTGAATATAGTTTTACTGCGTGACAACGGGTATGGATTAATATGAGGCATACGAGGACATGCGCAGCACACCCACAAAGGATATTCAAAGGCGCCTTTCGGAAATCCATACTGTCCACCGGGCGTGCCACGCATACTGAGCCGTATGGAGCGTAACCATGAAAGGGTCGCCACCTGTACCGTTACAGTGTGACTGCGGAAGTTACCGTGATCGTCGATGATGAAGGCGTATCGTCCGCCCGTCTGGCTGAAGTAGGTGATGTCCTCCACCAGATCAGGCAGGTGCAGGTCCATGCCCAGGATGCCGATAAAGTAGTCCACGTGGTAGCACGGCTGCGTCACGCTCACCACCAGGTCTGTGGGAGGGAGGCAATAAGGCACTCGTTTATTGTCATCGCCCTTCGATCACAAAAGGAGCTGCACATCACAGTAGGAAATGAACACAACGAAATACATTCTTAACGTCATTCGAGCCAAAAATGGAAACACCGACACGAAAAAGAGTGGGTCAATGAACTGCAAACTTTGGTCACATACGATTCGTCAGTAGCTGTCGCTCACGGGCTCGTTTGAAATATCATTCAATGACAGCCTATTTGGAACTGAACATAATTATTGCATACAAATTTTAACTTTCTGGGCTACCTACCAGGAACTCAGCAGCAGAGCAGTTGAACCTAGCAGCCACGTCAGATAGCGGGGCCGATTTATGCTTATTGCCGCCAAGTGCCAATGTATAATCCATGAAAAATGATACTAACTAATTTAACCCTCGCATGTGTGCGGCGTTTGCCAGCTTCTAATGTGTAGGGGGGGGGGGGGGAGGTCGGTTGGACCCCCCCTTGCCGTTTGGCCCCTGATCGAGCTAGAGCTTCGCGGAAAAAACGAGCGTGTTGCCCGTGACGAGAGGAAGCCGATGATACCCAATTTTAAGGTCCTAGGTCATTGGTTGACCTTCCAGGTCAGGTCAATGACCCAAAGTCGGGAAAATCGGGACCTGTTAGAAAGTCGTAAAGTGTGGCTGCTAAGGGGTTTTTCGGGGTGCTGATCACGAATATCGTGTTAGTTTTGATCACAGATGATGTCTTTAAGCATTTAGACCAGGTCGGGTCAGGTCAGGTCAGGTCAACCAGTAGGCGTCGTGACGGGTATTCGTAGTACGTGTCAACCGCCTCTGACAGCTTCGTAACATGTTACGAAGGCACCAAAACTACTTCGTAAATCTTCAAATGGTTGCTAGATTCGAATTCAGCTCCAAAAACTAGCCTAGAAACATGTACAGCTCGAAAAAGTGAACCGAGGTCACCCGAGGTCACCAAAGGTCAATGACCTGACCTGACCTTCAGGTGACCTTGACACCCACCCTAATGCATGGAAGCAACCTCAAATCACATGTTTGAACGTTTGAAACCTCGAAAAGCTTGCAAACGCGCGGCTAATGCGAGCCGACATACGCAGAATCGCGATTCCGGCCAAACATGGTCTCGGAAAAGAGGTCACAGGTCAAAGGTCATTTGGGTCAGGGTCATGAAATTTTCAGGGTAGGTGTAAAATTGATCAATGTGAGGGTACTGAAAGTTTCGTCGCGATCGGCCGCTTTTTACGCGAGTTATTCGCGAAAAACCATGGGGGGGTCCATCCGACCCCCCCCCACACATGCGAGGGTTAATTCATCGAATCGTGCCGTCATTCCAGGAAATGTTACGTAATGGTGAACGCCATCAAATCAACATATGGCCTACCTTTGCTGACGAGGTCCCAGTAGGGCAGCGAGAAGTTGGGCAGCTTTCCACTGGCGATGGAGCTGTTGAGCACGTCGAATATCTTGCCGACCTGGAAGGTGAGCTGGTCGGTCGAGTTGATGACGAACAGCTTGCCGGGCGTTAGCCGCTTCTGCAGGCTGATGTTGTACCGAGAGAAGTCCTGACGGGTGATGTGCTCCAGAAAATCACGCTCCAGGTTACTCTGCCAGTCTGTGTAAGGGTTGAAGAAACGTTATACCTACATACTCTGCGTTATTTTAGGTCAGAAAACCTACAGGGATAATGAGTCTGCGGCTCCAAGTCCAGGTGCTACATGACCCAGACTCTGTGCATTCATGTAACATAATAACGCCGAATACATTGCACACTATCGATCGACACAAAAATACCACAGCATTCCGCACAGCATAACACAATAAGAATACCGCAACACGGAAGACAGCGAATGACTGTGTTCTCTGTCCCCGAAAGATCTCTCTAATTGAGCTGCGGGTCGAGGGGCGACTCGGGGCCCGCTCACCGCTCCCGCGTCCCCACCACTCACCGCTGGCCACGCCGAACGCGCTGACGATGACGGAGGCGTTGATGGCGCGCTGGTAGGCGGCCATCACCTTCATCACCTGCTGCGGCTCGAACAGCGAGCCCAGCACGCCGCGGCTGATGTAGACGACCAGCGCCTGGCCCGAGCGGTCCCGCAGCGACGGCACGCGGGTCAGCAGCTCGAACGCCGCCTCCAGGCCCAGCGTGTGGTTCGTCGGCGCTGGAACGGGGTGTGACGGGGCGGGTCAGAAGGTAGGCCAGCCGATGAGAACACAAATCGATCGCCAATCACCTACTGAATCACCGAAAAAAAAGATGAGAGGGACCGCAGCTTGGTCTAACCAAGTAAGCAGAGTGCATGTACAGACGTGGTCACTCGGAGAGACCTGGTGGTCTGATATTTCGTGACTCGAAACTAAATTTTCCCAGTCAGCGTAAAATAAACACTCGCAGTGGCCCCGACTCTATCCCATCCCCATCCCCGAACAAGGGGCGCGTCTCACCGCTGGCCGGCCGGCAGCCGTCGATGAACCCCGCCAGGAAGTGTTTAGCGTCCCCGGTGGCGCTCGAGAGGCCGTGTTTGAAGCAGGCGCGGGTGGCCGGCCGCTGCACCCGGTCACTGACGGCCAGCACGGCCACACGATCGGTGTGGCCGAGCGCGTGCAGCAGGCGGCGGGCGGCGGCGCGCGCCACGGCCAGCTGGTGACCGCTCGGCCGGCCGCCCACGTCAATCAGAATCACCACGTGCTTGGCGGCCGGGTGCACGGTGGATAGGTACACCTGGAGACCGAAGAGAGTCAGTAATCACTTATCAGTGATCAGTCACTACTTCAACACACAGCTTTAAGAACGAAGAATGTTCGAACGTATTTACCGTCGCACCATTAGTCTTTGCAAAAAGCAAAAATTGTCATGCTTTATTTCATGTCTTACCCTAACAGGCTGCATATTTCACAGATCGTCACAGTAGGCTCACTCCCATAAGACCTATGCAATATCTAATCAGCTAGACGTGAGACAGGGGTGAGAGCTCCCGCTGTCCACCAGCTGGCGACCCTTCCCGCACCACTACCGACCAGACCGGACCCAGAACGGACCGCGTCCCCTTACCTGCTGGTGCCGCGTGTCGTCGTATCCTGAGCAGTCGTGCTGGCTGGCGAACTTGTGAGCCGGGTATTCGCTGTGGATGCCGTCCTTGGAGATAAAGTACTGCCACTTGATGGACGGGTGGCTCTGCAGATTGGCAATGAATGCTGCGAGCAGGGGATATTCAGCAGTCAGACGTGACAGAGGTTCGCTCTGACGACAAGCTCATGACACAGTGCTGGGCAGACAGCACATAGAGCTGTATTTAGGTGTCACGAATGATGCTCATGTGCAACAATGGCTGGTTAGACGACGCAGTGGGTTGTCTGAGACCCCAGCTGGTCTCACTGTACCTATATCATCTCACCGACCGCTCTGTATACCTCGGCACCACAAACCCTCCGATGAATCAGGCACTAAACACCCAGCAGTGGCGCTCACACGGCGGATGTGGGAGGGAAAACCGGTAATATAACTGCCGGGGCGGAGGATAGAGCTCTCTCCGTCCGTAGACGGACTATGGGCAGGAGGGCACTCCCCAATAGCCATGTGTGTGAAAGGGGGATCGGGGTAGCGTCTTCTCACTCACCATCAGTCACGTTGCGGCCAGGGTTGAAGGCGAACGGCTCCAGCACGCTCGGGGCGATGTCGCACGTGGCGTTCAGGTTCACTGGGGAGCCGAACTTGAGCGAGTACCTGTGGTTCCGGAGAAAAGCTCTTACAATGCTTGCTTTCTAGTTTTATATCTCTCCAGAATCTAAATTCCAACCGAACACATTTCCGTAAACACTGTCGTTTACAAGTGAGTCCGCATGCTCGCTCGGACACAGACAACTGCCTGTTGCGCGTTATAGATAACGAAACCACGATCTGTATAGCTCTCATTTTATTTCCGTTATTCGACAATCGGTTAACTAATTCTTGAACTTGAAGTGTTGCGACTTACTTGAGGTCCCTGTCATCCAGCGAGCAGCAGGGCGTCACCGTCGTCATCGGATCGTGCAGATGTTTCCAGAACATTTCCTCAATGACGCCGCGTGTGCGCCACAGTGCGCCCACGTAGCGGTGCAGCTTGGCCTGGATGTGCGAGGCGAGCCGCTTCACCTCCTGAATGTCGGCGGCAGTAGGCTCCGGCGAGGCCGCTGGTAGCTGGTCATACACGGACTGCGGAAGGACAGCTGGTCATACAGAGACTGGGGAAGAAGGACAGCTAGTCATACAGAGACTGGGGAAGGAGTGACAGCTGGTCATACACAGACTGGGGAAGGAGTGACAGCTGGTCATACACAGACCAGGACAGAGGGACAGCTGGCCAAACACAGACTGCAGGCAGAGGGCAGCTGGCCAAACACAGACTGGGGAGGGAGGGACAGCTGGTCATACACAGACTGGGGAAGGAGTGACAGCTGGTCATACACAGACCGGGGAAGGAGTGACAGCTGGTCATACACAGACCAGGACAGAGGGACAGCTGGTCAAACACAGACTGCAGGCAGAGGGCAGCTGGTCATACACAGACTGGGGGAAGAAGGACAGCTGGTCAAACAAAGGCTGTGGCAATGGCAGCTGGTCACTAGAAAAAGAAAGAATAAAACTATTCTAGAATAAGTAAACAAGCTGTATTAAACAAAAACTTACAGACAAAAAAAAAGAAGAAGTAATTCATTATTACCTGATTACCTGATAGCTGTGTCATTTATCAATTATTTATTATGCACTAATCAAAATGTATCATTAATCCTTAGTCTGTACAATGTACAAGCCTAAAGACTCTAATAATGGGACTGTGCTACAAAGCTGTTTATCACTGACAAGATCAATGTGAGAATAGAGGTACTTACAAAATTTCAATCTTTGTAAGATGAAAACTTTAAATTGGATCATAGACCTCTGTACACCAGACCGGTGTACAGAGGTCTATGATTGAATATATAAATGGTATTTCATTATTGTGAATAAAAATGTAGTTTGATGAATTCAACAGTATGAATTGATGAATACTGTAGCAGTTGCACATACCTGCAGGTTTTTCACTCCCATATCAACCATGGCCAAGTTGACAAAGTGAGATGAAAGCCTCTTGGCACCAGTTCTGATGTCAATGCCTTGGAGGAAATCTGCAGCAGGTCCCTTGGCTTCCTTGAGGCTCACAAGGAAGTTATCCAGGGCTCCATTACTAGCCTCAGAAACATTTTCTGGCTTAGTAAAACTAACAACATAGTTGTCAGGATGAATCTTGTTGGTCCCATCATTTAGGTCATCATATCCTGCATCATCCTCATAAGGAACTGACACTGGTTGATCAGCAGCAGCCAGATAAATGGGTAAAATGACAAGGAGCAAGTTCACACAAGTGCACTGCATCATTGTTCCTTTTAGTGACAAATTAAGAATGTAAAGCATCTAAACAGGCATCCATCTTCACGAGCAAGCAGTTCTTCCAGGCTTGTATTTCATAAATCTCTGAAAAAGGTGAACATAAAGTATAAACATTAAACAATGATAATGATTAGTAAATTAGAGAAAAAGAATGGATATATTGGTGATCAATGCAACTACATAAATTAGTGAGGGACATCAAGATTCAAATTGTTTTCCACAGTTAAGTAATATTCTACAAGACATGTCATATCAGAAAATACAAGATCATTAGGACAATCAGTAATTAAATGTTACCCCAATATTGAACCTAAAATGAAATGGAATAATGAATTTTATATAAAGTATTTAGCTTTTGGCCACTTTGAGGAAAGTATTACCATGGGCTTTTACATTAAGAAAATAATTGTGTAGCTTCAGATGACAAGTGCACATTTCAGTAGTTTTCATAGTCCCTGACCAGACAGTTGAGCTCTAAGTCAAAATTCCTTTTGTTCAAGAGCATTCCACTAAGTCAAAAATTCAGACAGGTCCTTAGGCATTGAATGAACAGATCAAATAAACATGACATCAGCTAGTGAGCTCATATTTAATTAGATGTTATGTTGTGGCTGCATTTTAGTGATCAAAAGAGAAGGTGCAGCAGCAACGGGCAAGCAGTGACAAATGAGAAGCAGCATGGGTTCAGCATACTGAAACAGATTGTGTACAATGGAAAAGAGATACAATGTGGCAAGAAGTCTAAGATGATTCAGACTAACAAGTGAGAGAGCCAAGATGGATGATATCATAAGGTAACAGAGAGCAAGGTGAGAACATGGGAGACGATACAACAAGTGGCGGCAAGTTAGTTCTGAACTTGTTTCATGATGGGATGAATGTTTGACCTCACCCCTGTGCTATTTCAGTTGGGGAAACTACGAGGAGCCAAGCAAAAATTGGATTAGCCAATCAGCGTCTGGAGTGGGCGGGGGTGATGACCATATATGGTCATAAAATCAGACAACTTCATCTTTTCAATGAATTTTAGCATTCAAATGAAAAAATAAGGCACAAGGATGTTTTTTAACCACACAAGGCCTACACTCACCCGGTGCATAATTAACTGGCGGCTCTAAATGGCGGCTCGCAGAGTTACAACGCAAGGTCAAACCGTGATTGGCAAATATGGCGGATTGAAACAGACGCGCCAAAAAATGTAAGCAGTACCGTGGCTTAAAAATGTCATTATTTTTATTATTTTGTTTATGGTTTTTCTAATTATAGTTAAGTTATTATTTTATAATTAAATATTTTTGTTTATTGTAATTAAATTAAATCTTTTAACAATTTTCTTTCATAAAACCAATCCATTTATTGAATGGCCAGCTGATTGCGACGCCCAGAACCTGCAGAAAAGCAGTTTTCCTATCGCTATTTTCGAGTCAATTCGCCAAATTTAATCAAATCACACCAATTCCGAGTGAAAAATGGAAGCCTTTTCTCTCCAATAAGTGGACGCGATACCGCAAGTACCGGCTTGTTACACCGTTTTTCACCCTTAGTAGCGGGGGCTGCATTTATGCCCATATATGGTCATCAAAAGTCCATTTATTGACCAATCCATTTTTGACGTTCGCCTCGTAGTTTCCCCAACTGATTTCTGCCAGTGACAAGCAAAAGACAACTTCCATCCAGGGTGCCAGCAGGCCTTGCTTCTGACCTCTCTCGATGCAGAAGGCCAGAGATAGGGTTCACCAAAATTTTCCCCCAGGCCCCAGCAGTGGAAGAAGAGGGTGAGGGGTCGGGAAAGTAAAACCTTTGGGTCCTCAGTTAAGTAATTAAAATTTTGCTACACTACATACTAATACAAATAAAAAATGCAGAAAAGTTCAAGGATGATTCGGAGCGAAATATTTGCCTTATCCCTTGCCTACTGCTTGTGCTCGCAAGCCTGGCATTTTAATTTATTCCTTGTTTTACCACCAACCCAAATGAAACTGAAACGGCGCAAACCCTAGCCAAGTTTGATGTGACCACAATCAACGTTTTCTAATTTGCTATCCTGCAAATCTGAAAATCGTTTCACACCCGGTAACAGCACAACAAATCCACGCAAAATACAACGCAAAACACACCTAAAATATAAAATTCGCCATTGAAAAACTACTACTTGTGCGCCATTATAGAGTTCAGTGTTGTGCGCTTTTGCTTTTCAAGCGCCAGTTATGTCACATTTGCCGCATTTGGTAGCAATTAGAGCTACCATATTTGAAGTTCTTTTCCCCTAAATTTTGCGCCGCATTCTCTCAACATTGAACTCAGCTCAGAACAGAACCTCTGCCCGTCTCGACGTGGAAGAAATACGGCAGTGAAAAAGATAATCATAGCGATAGATATTTATGTCCAACACAACACCTCTGCAACACCTTGAAACAAGATGCAGCAAAGGGCAGAGCCGGCCAAGCACTTCTAACGGACGAATACCGCTGGCCTCATTCACTTAGAAAAGTGTTACGCGCGGAGGGCGAGGCTCGTAAATACCTAGATGAGGCACATTTGCTTTTTCAATGGGAGGTCAGGCCAAAGCTTTGTGTTCTTGTGCTTGTCAGGCGATGATCTAGTTCACTCTTCAGCACCAACAGAGTCGCCATAACCTACGCTCTCACAGAATGTGTTGCCGTCGTAGACTACAGGTTCCCTTAGGTGGTCCTTTAGTAGGTATCAGTGATAAATAACAATATGATCAGATATGATCAATAGATACGATATGATCAATGATACATCAATACGGCAGTTTTAACATCAACCGCATTTGACAAAGGCTTTCATCTCAGTGGAGTCTCAGTAGACTGGTCGGAGCGTTCAATGACCGAGTCTCGGGTGGTTCCGAAACGTACCATCAGATGTGAGACGGATCGCTCCCCAGTCCCCAACTCAGTGCAGCTGATTCACTTTAGCTGATTTGTACCACGTGAGGAACCGATTCGGATAAAAATATTTTCAGAAAGACTATGTACCTAATGCTTGACTGAGTAATGTTTGACTAATGTTTTAACTAACAAAGAGGACACTTTTTTAACGTCCCCTCGCGGCTGCCATCGCACCTTTATCTCCTTTCTCTCACAATCGCCTTTGGTGTGGTCTGGTCACCCACACAGGTGATTGGTGAGCCTGCACAAAGTGGTGTCGAGTCACTGTGACTGCCCAACATTGCTGACACGGAACACTTTAACCCGCGCCCTGGTGGGGTCTGTTTATAACGCGACCTGGTGGGGGGGGGGGGCTATTTTTTGCCCCCCCCCCCTCGTATCTCCGAAACTACTCGACGGATCCGCAAAATTCAAACGGCGTTCGAAAGGCCTGTCAAATTTGTCGAAAGAAACCAAACTTCATTGACCTCGGGATCACCGATGACGTCACAGGTCAGGTCAAAGATGAAATGTTTCACCGTTCACGGGTCTTCTAGGGATTGCGCTATAACACCGAGGAAAACGCATTTTGTCGAGAATCAGCGATAGGGCGTCAGTTGCCTAGTAGATATGTTGCTATTA
Organism: Amphibalanus amphitrite; assembly: GCF_019059575.1. Classification (NCBI taxonomy): domain Eukaryota; kingdom Metazoa; phylum Arthropoda; class Thecostraca; order Balanomorpha; family Balanidae; genus Amphibalanus; species Amphibalanus amphitrite. The sequence goes on from NW_024883156.1 coordinate 26,369, forward strand.
GAGGTCACTGACAATACCAGGTCAGGTCACAGGTCAGGTCACCAAGGGTCACAGGTCAGGTCACATGAGCCCATGACTAAGGTTGTGTGATGTATGTTTTATGGCCAATTTTTCATTTCCAACTCAATGGTGTTGGTTATATGACTATCAGGTACGGCTTAGGTCACTTTCTTTTGAAGTTCAGGTCAAGGTCAGGTCAGGCCAAAAAAGGTCAAATTTTTGAAGTTGATAGTTTTGCATAAAATGGGTATTGATTCGATGCAGCTCGTCACGGGGAGTCTAATGGTGGTCTTTGTTTTGCGCTACGGGGTCCAGAATTGCTAAAAATTGAGTTTGAAAATTTGACGTCATCAATTTTGAACAGTTTTTTCGCTTTAACTTCGCCAAAAAAAGAGGTATCGATCTCAAATTTGGTATGTGGATGGAAGGCGGTAAGGACTATCACATATATTCCGGTTTTTGCGAAATTCGAAAAACTTTTTGGATTTTTCGATTATTATATCAAAAAAAAAAATTTTTGATTTTTGGGGGCCAAAACCCAGAAATTTCAAAAAATCCGAGATAGCAGTGTTGTAGCCCTGTTAATTCTACAGCTTTTATGTCTTTATCATTTTTCTGTATTTGCAAAGCTATAGGCCTGACAGCTCTTCCCGCAAAACCCTTTTTTGGGTCGAAAACGGCAGAACATGACGTCACTCTGACGTCATTTCCGGCCAACCTATCATAGCCTTTGGAAAAAATTTTGGTCACAATGTGTAAAATTGATGTCCGGGAGGGTACTGAAAGTTTGGTGACGATCGGCATAGCGGTTCTGGAGATATATCGAAAAGTCTGGAGGGGGGGGGGCAAAAAATAGCCCCCCCCAGGTCGCGGGTTAAGTACCATTGTGGAATCGGGACTCGGTCACACACCACGACGCGTCCGTTCAGCGAAGACTATCAGACCGACATGCTTATCACTTACGACTATACGCCCTACGTACAACATGCATATGTGAAACACAACACAGGTGTTTGGCGACTGCCACGGTGAAGCCCTAGCCTATCCTTGTGGAGCACGAGATATGCAGACATGCCTTTATTGCCTACTGTACTGCGTCAGCCAGTGTTCAGTAGATACCATTCTTCAGTAGCACCGTTCCCCTCTCTCCGATCCCACCGACCCACCGCGTGCCCCAGTCCCACGGTGTCCCACTAGTCTCGTTGTCTCACTGTCCCACGGTGTCCCATTAACCCACCGCGCGCCACAGCCCCAAGGTGTCCCGTTAGTCCCGTTACTTCAATATCCCACAATGTCCCATTATTCCGCGTTGCCCTTCTGTCACACAGTGTCCCACCCACTGCCCTATCGTTCTAGGTGATTTCAGCCTGTCCCGTTTGCCGCCGCTCCTCGGCACACCGCTCCACCGCCTGCACCGCTCTTCCGTTTCGCCCGGCGGCGCAGCATCCACACGGCCCGGTGAGTTCAACGACCGGTGTAGCGCCGGCCGGCCGGCCCGCTGCAGCTCCGGCCGACTCCGCGCTAGTCAGCCGCGGTGGCCTGCTTCGGTCCGACTCCGCCACAGCACCGAGTGCAGCGAGTAGTTGGGTGGTGAGTGGTGACCGGTGCCGCTGTGTGGCTGGTGATGGGTGTGGAGACAGCTCGCACCGGTCGTCAGCCGCGGCTGGTGTCGCTGTTTTGTGGAGGAGTGCTGGCTACCGGTGTGGTGCTGTGGAGCTTCACCAGCCGTCTGGAGCTGCCGCTGCCAACTGGTGAGAGTTGTTGCTTCTCAGTGGTGAGAGCCGACGTGAGCGTGCCCGCCTACCTATACGTGGACGAGGGCAGAGGCAGTCGGTGGTCACTAATGGATGCCTCGCAACTGGTCACTCGAGCCGAGTTGCACGGTAGAATTGTTCAGATTAGTAGTTATTTTTAATTATAATTTATGTCAATTTATGTCAATTTATGTTGGTACAGGTAGGAATACCTTATAAGGTATTCCTACCTGTACCAACATAAATTGACTCGCAAGGCATAATGTAGTTTGGGTGTCCGACGTCCGTATAACTAGGTCACGATGAATTTTAACTTTTAAAAATGCAATATAAAAGACATCACCAGTTCATAAGTTCAAAGCACATGACTGGCATGTTCTCATTGCTCGCATCCCGTCACCGTTCTAAAGCCATGCCGTCGATCAAAACTACATCAACAGCCCCTGTTATAGAATGAGACATGGGTCGCTGAAAAACGGTCGAATCTCCGTTTACGGCGATACAATAAGAGAATCGCTAAAATGATATGAAATACATAAATGAGTCATGAGTCCCTTCATGGGCATCAGTAGTACATCATAAGGAAGGTCATCTCTCGCGTGACTTGCACTATCTGCGTCCGCAGCAAGAGCAAGGTCAATACAGCAAGCGCGTTGCGCAGCACTTTGAAACAGTTGGTTGACATGCGGCTCAAATTATGCTTCCGAAAGTCTCCAGCGCGTTTACTTCCAATATTTTAAGTTACAGAAGTCATAAATGGTTCATTTATGCACAACGATTAATTAAAACTTGAGATAGCTGTTAATTTTGCATTAAAAGAATTCATCTTAAAGGGAAAATGCGATAGTCATTCAAAGGACAATGCGCCGTTTGAACCATCACCGTCCATATCCTGATCTGATGGGGTATGGGGTTGTGTTTGACGGTACATTTAATCGGACTAACCGGGTGTTTGACCGGGATGACCGTGTTTTTGAAGTGCTTACTGCTTTTGACCGTGTTTATCGCGCATTCGGCCGTATACATGCAATACCTAGTATGCTAGCATGTATGCCGTAGTATGTAGTTACGCGGGCTGGCCATTTAATCGAGTTGACCGTGCATTTAACCGTTATTTGACTCGACTGTCCGTACATTTTACCAGGCTGATCGTGCGTTTGACCAAGTCTTTGACCGTTTACATATTTGACGTGTGTTTGACCTGGCTGCTGACTACGCAAGTTGACTGCGCTGACCGTTTAGTTGACCGCTCTGACCGTATATTGGACAGTGCTAAGCGTTTAGTTGACTGCGCTGGCATAGGTGACTGCGCTGGCTCTAACCGTGCACGCTCTGACAGAGTGTTTTTATTTGCCCGGGCAGCGCCGCGCGCCGTCGACCAGTGGGAGTGGCCGCCGAAGCCGTCCACGGCCAGTGGGGAGGCGGCCGACTGCCGCTGTCTGCTGCAGATCCAGTGTCCCCGGTACAACTTCGACTACCCGCAACTGCAGCCTGGGTCGCCCTGTACCATTCAGGAATTCCGGCATAGGTAAGAAGGCTGCAACGTCACTCAGCAGTCAGCGGATATATACCACATCTGCTACTTTTTCGTTGAGTGTTGACTATGCAAAGTTGAACATGGCTGGACCTTGTGACAAAGATAAAAATAAGCAACTTATTGTAGTCACAATGAACGATTGTTACAATTACGGTAAACTACAGTTACTGATGTCGTTATCTTTACTGCCAAGCTATTGCAGCGCAATGTTCGTGTTTGATGGCTTATCAATGATGTAATCCTTCTGATGTGATCTGATGTGATGATGTGATTTTTACTTGATGTGATCCTTCTGATGCAGGTCAGCGAAGACATGCCTGGAGTGGCGGCTGGGCAACTTTGGCCACTCGAGCCATGTTGTGCTGGTGGGCGACCTGCGACTGCTCTACCTGTACCGTTACATGCGCGATGAGCTGCTCAGCGAAACGGAGCGCGTCGAAGGGCCCGCCTACTGCAAGTGAGTGGACGACAAAAGACCGATATGCTGTGGGTTGGGGAACGGTGAGGATGGGCTAATGGTGTTTAGTGGACGATGAAGGGATGGCTAGGCTACTGCATTTGAGTTGCTTATGAAGTGCCGCCCATGCCCCCACTTTAGTGGATGGTAAAGTTTAAGCTATATAAGACCCGCTCACTACACGCTGGGGGCAACAAAGTGTCGATGTGCTATATTGTTTTCCGAGGTTAACTATCTCTCTGCTCCTCAGATCGGTTCATAAGAACTGGACGCACTCCTACCTAAAGGAAGAGAGGGACCCTGAGCAGCTAGAGCCGCCCAAGCCCTGCCATCATTTGGCCATCAACAGGCTCGCCAAGCTGGTTAGTGACTAATATAAAGACCTTATAATCTATACGGGTAGATATTGTTAAATCGTCAAATTTCAAGTGCACAATACGAACATAATTTTATTCATCATATCATCCCGTTATGAGATATCTTGTGTTCGACAGTTTGACATGCTTTGGCGTTGATATAAACATTTCGTTTGTAATACCTATAATAAGGATAACATTCGCTGAGGGAAAGCGGAAGACACTGCTTCACAGTGACCTTGGTTGACTCTCAGCCAGTTTGACCCGTATTGTGACGACCCGTTACCGTGCGTCTTCCAGGAGTATTACTGGGCCGACGATAACAGCTGGAACACCATTCTGGAGCCGCTGGTGCGGCGCTGCCAGCTCGGCTTCTGTCCCTCGGTGGTGGTGGTGTCGTCACGGCTGGACCTGGTGCTGAGGTGAGCCCGTGGGTCGTCTCTTTACGTTCTCAATGAGACTTGTCGTTCCGGTGAACCGTATTCCCTCGGTAGTGGCATGTTCTCCAGCTGGATCAATTGCCTGCAGGCTACAGTCCAAAGAAAAGCTGTCCCACAGTAGTACTTTATGCTGGGGAGGGAATATTGAAAAGGAAACAAACACCGTTTTATTGGTGTGTTCGGAATGCGTGTTGATTTCACGGCATTACTATATAAATGTAAAAAACTGAGCCCACCTAAAATCGGGCTGATGTAACCGACTAAAAAGCCCGTAACGTGATAATCATAACCGACTGGAAAGCTTATAACGTAACTAATATAGGGCTAATGTATACCTAATACAGGGCTGGTGATATAATCGACCGGACAGTCTGTAACGTAGCATTATAACCGACCCGAAGACCTGCCACGTATCACCTCTTGGAGTAGGTACAGCCCACCGCTTAAGTAATGTAGGGTTTTACCAAACTCAACGGTTGGCTTTGACTGGCGATTGTTTAATGCGAAGTGATTGAAAAGAAGATGTCAATAGCTAAAGTTGCAGCTGCAAGGGTGACGATACATATAAGCTACATTCAAAGTTTCATTGTAGTCTGGCTAATCGTTCCTAAGCTTCAGAAGCAGAACATACCCATTACTGAAACCCCACATTACTTCTGCTGTGGACTGTACCTCAGACTGACGCCGACTGCGACACTGTCCTCGCAGGGCATACGACAAGAGACGCGAGCTCTCGCTGCCCGAGGTGGACCACATCGTCAACAAGACCCTGCCGCTGCTGGAGCGACTCGAATCGTACGGCGTCCATGTATGGTGGAAGCCTCACGAAAACATGCTGGACATCTACAGCCCTGTGGACATTGTCGAAATTAACGAGATCATCCAGCAGCACAACCTGCGGCTGATGATGGCTCTGTGAGTATAGGGGAGGGACCGTCGATGGGACTGTCGGTGGGACAGTGGGACTGTCGGTGGGAACTGTAGGACTGTTGGTGGTGGGACTGTTTGTGGGAACAGTGGGACTATCGGTGGGGACTGTAGGACTGTTGGTGGTGGGACTGTCGGTGGGGCTGACGACTGTCGTGGGATGGAAGATGCGACCTCGTCGTAATCAATCGATAGGGACGTAGGGACTGTCGGCTCAGTGATTGAGGAATGTGACGCCCTTCTTTTAGACGAGGCTCGGTGTTCCGTGCTGAGCCTGGCGACCCTCAGACATTTGGTGACCTCTGAGGGGTGGAGGATATCAGGGTAATATCTATGCCACTGACGTCTTCTGACCTCTGCGCTATTTCTCCGCCCGACAGTCTCAACACCAAGATACCCGTGTGGACGTCGACAGGCGCCATAGGCTGGGGCCACCATCAGCACTGCCTGAGCGACACAAACCGGACGGCCTCTGCCGACTTCCGCTGCACGGAGCCCTACTACCTGGGCAACTGGGCGCAGCAGCAGTACATGGACATCATCTTCAACTTCCTCTGCGGCAGGGCCAGTAACATGGCGCAGAACCCGTGCTGCGCCGGATGGAGCTGACGGGGACGCGAGCCGAGAAACCCACCGGGATGTGATGCGTTCGCTTTGTAATTGTGATAAGGTACATGTAAGTGGTGATCGAGTATGTCTAGTTCGCTTAGAGTAACGGGGCTTGGCCATTCATGGCAACAATACGATACTTTACCAGGAAAATGATATTGACACTGAATCTCTAAATATAGCTATTAGCAACTCTGCACACTACCTACCGTGAAAATGACGCGACCTCATGGGCATAGGTTTTATTAAACGAACAAGCTAATGTGCATGTTTGCATACCTATTTGTTGAGCTGGAGTGTTTTCCAGTTGTTGTGTGTGGTGATAATACAGTAGGTATTGGAAAATGATATATGACGGAATACCTAAAAAAGACATCAGCTCGGCATCACTTATAAATAATGCTACATAAAAAGCCCAGACATGACTAATAAACCGGCTACGCCGTTATGAACTTATCAGGAAATACGCGTGAGTGATAAGAAATAAAGAAGTAAAACCGATGGCAGTCACACAAAGCTGTCATACTGCCTTTGTAACGCACGAGGACTTCGAGCTGCTTTCGGTGCCTTTCCCAGCCAGTTACACTCGGTACGACGGTGGCGCCTGGCGGGACGGCAGCCCGCGCCGTACGCAGGTGCTCCGGACTGGGGCCCATAGGTGGCGTCTGTGAGAGCGCACCTGGCCAGTCTGCCGGCATCCGGGCGTTGAAATGTCGGATTCAACGTCTTGTCTGTCAGAGGCATCAATGATGTTCAGGGCACCTTCTCTTTGAAACGGATGATGAAGCATAAAAAAATCACAAAACATGTTTACCTACGAGAAATTAAAATTTACCCACTTGCTGATATTTTTTTGCGGGAAATTTATTTGTGATGATTTTTGATACAGCCCTTGTATACCAATAACATAGACTTTCAGAAGGGGTGCTCAAACACCCCCCCCCCCTCTGAATCTTTTTATGATTTCTGAATCCTGATGGGGGTGGGGAGGCTAGAGGAAGGTGTTGAACACGAGCTTCTAACTCGGCTGAGCCCTTGGGTCACGTAGCAATATCTGGTTGACCAGTGAACGCAGATGGGGTCGGAAAGTGCGTCAAAAATCATGAATAGATTATTTTGGTCATTTTTCGAACCGATCCAAGTCGAACTTGACTAAGTCACAAATGGTCACCTTTTGCAAGGTTACCAGATGTCATCGAAAGTCAAAGTTCAAAAAGCTCGATATTTTTCTTTTTACATTTTGGTGCTAAGCTTGGAAGTACCTACCAGTGATGTATTTCTCTCATTGAGAGAAGAGAACGTCGAACGGCATATCGACCCTAAGGCGTCAACATGACAATTTGACCTTAGATGGAGTTCATAATCGGAGTTGATAAAAGTTATGTCACATATCTTTCCATATGTGTCCTTAAAGGAAAAAGTTCACTTTTTAACATGGGTTTTGAACTGGAATAGCAGTTCCGTAGCCTGGGCTGAGACGAGCATAAATCAGGAGCTTTTACAGCCCAACGATCACCCTAAGCAAAGATATTCTATTTCTCGTCCCGAAAAAGGTGTCTTGCGTTGAGGATGTGTGCCTTGCATATATTCGCATCCAGTATGAAAAGAGCATGGGTACCGAAAATTCTTCAGAAACTAGAGAAATTATCTACGAGAACTCTAGAGAAATTCTCGTACTGATCAATAAGGACATTCAGCAGCAGCAGATCACCCAAATGCCGGTGGCCGCGATAATTTCTCTAGTTTCTGAAGAATTTTCGGGACCCATGCTCTTTTCATACTGGATTGCCTGTGCCTTACAGAAACTGAAAAGTCCTTCCTATATCAAAATATAGAAAGTAATCTTTTGTTATAAATAGGTTTTATTTTCTTTGCTGATCATTTTGAACATAAAAAATCATAAATCCATTGCAAAAAAAATAATTTCGTGAAAGTGAACTATTTCCTTTAACCTCTGTGGCTCATGGGGTTCCACGCCCTGCTGTGAGGAAGGGGGTGGGTTAGGGGTGGGGGTGGGGGTGTTAGAGCAACTCCCCTTTAGCTAGGCTCTCAGGCCGAGTTGGTGTGCGGGGGTGGGGGGGGGGGGTGGGGAGGGGGGCGAGTTCACGCCCCCGCCTAACTCGGCTCCTAGGCCATGTAACGAGACGTGGTAAGCGGCAATCAAAAGAGCGTCAAAAATAATGAAGGAAATACTCCAGTCATCTATTAGGTCATGTCAAAGGTCAGGTCGCCAGAGGTCATCAAAAGTCAAAATTAGTCTATGTCAACAATTTTCGAAACACCGGCACATAACTCGGGAGCCGATAGAGCATATACAGCGCTGCGGAAATTGGCGCATTCGATAGCCCTTTAACGCTCTTTCTGGCGTGCGTCCACAGATTTGATCTCAGGTCAAAAGTTTAGCCCCCAGAGGGCAAAAATCCCAAAAAATAACCATTTTTACGAAACACGTTTCTGTGATAACTTTTGTCTCAAGAGAGTCAAGACATTACTTTTACCAGTACCGTGACTTTTGTCTCAAGAGAGTCAAGACATTACTTTTACCAGTACCGTGATCCTCTCGTCGAGACGCGTCGATTGAACTATAAATTGACCTTGAAAGGTCTTTCTGAAAATTTGACCTCAAGTCAATGTCATGACCTGACCTTGGAAAGGGTCATGCTGCATATCGGTCGATCCGCATCGTCGAGCTAAACACATCTGAGGTGTTTTCACCGCTCTAGCACGTCTCTATCAAAAGTTATAGTCAAACTGCTGTAGACATTTTATGACCTAAGATGACGTCAGGGACACACAGAGGGGTCACGGATGCAATTTTCCGATTCAATATGTCATGTTTACCTATAAACCGATGTTTGAGAGTGTTTTGAACGACATTCGCCCAAAAGGGTCGCCTTTCAATTTTCTCCCATTGGCTTGTAATGGAGAGGTCGCAAAATTGACCTGACCTTAGGTCACATACATGAAAATTCCGAGATATACATTTTGAGCATGCTGTTCCTCTTATCAATCGCTGAAAGCTTCAAAGGGATTGTTCTGTCGGTGTAGCTACGGCGATCATTGGAACTTTGTCTGAGGTAAGGTCGCTTGATGTGACCTGGTGACCTGACCTTGAACGACCCAGGTCTGAAATTTTACATGTGTGGAAAAGATGTATGTACAGGTATGCCAAAAACGGCGGCGCATGTTCGCGAAAAACCTTTCGTCCAAAAAAGTCGCACTTCAATTTTACCCTTTTCACCTAGGAAGGTCGCAAAGTTGAAATAAATTGAAAAAAAAATAAATAGTCGGTCAACGAAATGAAAAATACGAGAAAGATGTTTTGTACATCATGTCACTCTTATCAATCGCTGAAGCTGGACACCGCATGGGGGGGGGGAGGCACCATACCCGGTATGGGGCGGATAGTGATTGAGAACGTATAGTTTGGTTGTGTGATTTTGCGTAAACGAGTGGTTTCATTGTACTATTAGCTAATGGGGTTTCACAAAACTTACCTGAGTAGACTAAGCGATGCCTATAGAAATTCCGAGGCCTACATTTCATGCATTCTGTTTCTCTTATATCAATCGACAAAAAAAAGAGCAATCATTCAGTCGGTGTAGCTTGGGCGAGCAGTGAGGTACTTTTTCACGAGGTAATTTTTATATGCGACCCGGTGACCTGACCGACGACCGTAGATGACCTATAACTGAATTTTCCACAACATGTTCGGAAAAGGTTCACGATAAGGTGTTGCAACAATGTGGCCGCTTTTTTAGATATCTGCGAAACATTGCAGATTGAGGGGCACACCTAAACACTCCATTAGGTCCACAGCCATGGTGCACGAGCAAACTTCATGCCTGGTGGCATAAACTCGCCCGAGGTAAAGGTAGATCCTAATTACAACGAATGTATGTCTTGAAAACCTCAGGAATTGATGAGGGCCAAGGTGACAGGATATAAATACGTATAGGTACATACAAACAGCACAGCTGGGACTTAATTGGGGCATTCCACGATAGATCGTACCACTTTTTTCCAATTTGACACCCTCATCTCTCGGAATTTGATGAGAATTGGTCTCCGGGGTAATCAGGGGCTCTGAATCCACCTGTAACAATTTCAGGGTTATCAGATAAGTATTTTTTGAGTTATGGTGTATAACATTTTTTGGATCTTCCTTTGCAGCGCTAAGTTTGGCGGGCTGTAACTCTAAGAGCGATTATTCAAATGCCAAATGTTATACAACATTGAACTTGCAATGAAACAGAGATTAATATGTATTTTTGAAATTTTGAAAAATATGCTATTTTTGATACATGACATATCGAGTTTTATTTCATTTGTATTTTTTGAACTTTGGGACCAAATTTTTTTGAATTTTTATTTCTTTAAAAAAATATTTGGCTCATTGTTAAGAAGTATGCAAAAAATTAGGAAGGTGTTCTTTCTATAAATGTATTTATTTTACGTCACGATAACGGTTTCGAATAGTGATTTCGGGAGGGGAGCTTACAATGGCGTAGTAAAGCTGCCTAGTGACATCACGGGTTACTGAAATTTCAATTGAAGTCTGAGTCATCTGAAAAAAGTGAAAAGAGGGTTCATCCAACCCTCTTTCCTATAAGCGCGAGGGTGAAAAAGGCTGTTTGGTTCTGACATTGTTTTGGACGCCAATGACCATAGCTGTCCGAGATAAAAGTTACAGGACGCCATACATGGTGTCCTCCAGAGGTCTCACAACTTGTATATCTGGGAATTTTTTAAGGTTACATGAGGTCAGGTCGGTCACGTGACATCGTGCTGTTATAAGTCAATGGGGAAATATAAAAACTGTTATTTTGGCGCCGAGAATGATCTAAAACTATCTCACGTACATGGAATCGTGATTTCATGCACTCCTTGCAAAGTTCAATGCTTCACTTTTGCATTGTTAACCTTGCGTGACGTCATTTATGACGTCACTAGGGTCTTACGAGTTTTTCGTCAATAACTCCCGATCAAATGGAGCTAGAGAGTCGGGAAAGCCACCAATGGACTCGGGAAGACCTTCCGAATCGAATGATATGCCACATGATACCCTTTGCCCAGCTTGTGACCTGAGGGGCTCTGACCTGACCTTGACCCGAGGTCAACTACTTAAGTTGACCTCACCCTAGCAAAAAGTATACCATTCGATGCACCTGAGCTAGGCGAACACAATGATGCCAAAATCGCGGCTCTGCGGCCATTTTTTGCGAAATTATTTACTAAAAACCGAACCCGTAACTTCAGTCACTTGACTTGACTTCAGACGCTACCGGTTAACCTGAGACCTTAAAATCGGTTACCAATCGCTGCGACTTGTAACGGCACACACGCTCGTTTTTTCCGCGAGGCTCTAGCTCTATTAGAAGCGAAACGGCGTGCTGGGGTCGTATTAACCCCTCCGAAACCCATTTTGTTTGCGGGAAAATGAAGAACTTATAGAAAGAACACCTTTCTAATTTTTTGCATGTCGATTTGCAATGACATGAAGTTTATTTTGAAAAAATAAAAATGTGAGAAATTTTGGTCCCAAAAGTCATTAGAGGTAAATGAAAAAAGATTAGGGTTTTTGCTCAACAATGAAAATTTTTCTTTGGAATTTTAAAATAGTAATATTAATTTTTTATTCATCGCAAGCTTAGTGTCGTTTACTGTTTGTTGGCTGCTTAACCCGTTCTTGAGTTATAGGCCGTCAAACTCACCGTTACAAACCGAAGTTAAAAAAATGTAATGCAATATAACTCAAAAAGTTTTGATCTGAGCAGTCTGATATTTTGCCAGGCGTCTTTGGGGCCTATGATTACCCCTAGGACCGATTTTCATTAACCCGCGCCGGGCCGGGGGGGGTGTTTGAACACCCCCCCCCTGCGGTTTTTCGCAGATATCTCAAAAACGGCGGCGCGGAGCGCCGCCGTTTTTGGCACACCTGTTTGTGCATCTGTTCCGCACATGTTGTGAAAATTTCAGACCCAGGTCACCTTAGGTCAGGTCACCAGGTCACGCTAAGTGACCTCACCTCAGAAAAAATAAGAATGCTCGTCATAGCTACACCGATTGATTGATTGCCTTGAAACTTTCAGCGATTGATTAGAGCAACAATATCTATAAAATGTATATCTCGGAATTTTGATATCGGTGACCTAAGGTCAGGTCAATTTTGCGACCTCTCCATTATAAGTCAATGGGAGAAAATTGAAAAGCGTCTGTTTTGCACGAACGTTATTCTAGACACTCTCAAACATCGAGATGTAGGTAAAATGGACACACTGAACCGGAAAATGGCAACTGTGACCCCTCGTTATGTCCCCGAGGTCATCTCAGGTCACGAACAGAATCTAACAGTTTTTCGCTAATAACTTCTGATAGAGACGTGCTAGAGCGCTGAAAACGCCTTAGATGTGTTCGGCTCGACGTTGCGGATCGACTGATATGCAACATGACCTTTTCCGGTCAGGTCATGACCTTGACCTGAGGTCAAATTTTCAAGTTGACCTTTCAAGGTCAAATTATAGTTCATTCGACGCGTCTCGACGAGAGGAACACGATGGTGGCAAAAGTAATGTCATGACTCTTTTGAGTCAAAAGTTATTACCGAAAAAACGTTTTTCGTAAAAACGGCTATTTTTGAAGTTTTTGCCCCCTGGAGGCTAAACCGTTGACCTGAGGTCAAATCTGAGAACATTACTCAGAAAGGTCTGTAAAAGGGCTATCGAATGCGCTTTTCCGCGGCGCTGTAGCTCTATCGGTTCCCGAGATAGCCGTTGGCAGTTTCCAAAATGTTGAAATAGTGGACATTTGACCTTTGGTGACCTCTGGTGACCTGACCTTTGACCTGACCCAAAAAATGACCGAAGTGTTTTCGTCCTTATTTTGGACGTTCTTTCGATTGCCGCTTACCGCGTGTCGCTACGTGGCCCAGGAGCCGAGTTAGAAGGGGGGGTGTTCAGACACCCCCCCCCGGCCCGGCGCGGAATCTCAGAGCACCGGCCCGGCGCGGGTTAAAATCTGAGAGATGAGGGTGACAGGCCTGGTACGATCTATCGTGGAATGCCCCAATTATCAGTTGTGACCCATTATACGGTTAGTTTATTTTAGGACCTCTCAATTTCCTTGATGCCTACCTAAACATAAGTTATTTAGATATGGTAGAAAGTGATACGTGTCTTCCGTACGAATTTATAGGTGAAGTTATATATTATGATAAATAGTTATCTACTTTTCAGTGTCCATTGACGCATTTAATGGATTATAGCCGTTTTCACGACGGCCATCTGGTACACATTTGGTGCAGATTAGGTGCAGATTTGGTCAAATTAGGTTCAGTGTGTCTCTTAGTAGCTATCAGCTAGGGTTGCACTAATTGCTTATATGTCTGCTTTGTCATATTAACCCTCGCCCGCACATGCCATTTTCCCATCCTAGAACGCACATGGGGGGGGGGGGGTGGTTGCCACCCCCCGCGCCATTTCGTTCCTGTTGGAGATAGAGCTTAGCGGTAAAGACCAAAAAGATTCTTTGGGAAGAGACGAATCCAATGATACCCAGTTTTATCTTCTCAGGTCAGTCATTGACCTTCCAGGTCAGGTCAAACTAAAAAATGTTGCTGTTTTGGGTCACCGTTGAATATCAAGTGCGCTGCTTATCATATACCGATGACGATGCCGTTTTCTGGTGCCAAGCCAGCTAGAACCTCTTTGTCACACTACCCGACCAGTTTTTTTGCTGCTGAGGTCATTTCAGGTCAAGTTAGGTCAAGGTCAATTATATGTGTTTGTATGTCTGTGTGTGTCTGTGTGTATATTGATGTGTGCACCGATTGTTTTTGTGTCCATATTACATGAAATCATGATCTGAGAAGCTTTTACCAAAAATGCAGTGAGAAAACTTCACAAAAAGTAAATTCAGCTTGCCTAAAGCGCAATTATCTCAGATGACCTAGGTTGACCTTGACCTTGACCTTGACACCTGTACATCGTCGAACAACATGTTCCATGATAGGTGGGAGGTAAGACTGGCAAAAAAGGCCGAAATCAAGGTGTCAAAAGCTCACAAGGCCCATGGCAAGCGCAAGATGTTGAGAATTGGCCATTTGGGTCATGACATGACCTGAAAAACAAGGTCATATCTCCGAAACCAAAAATCACAGAAACTTGAAATTTTCAGTGGACATCAAGAAAGGATAGAGGAGCAGCTATACCAAAAATCAGCCTTGTAGCTCTAAAAATGTGAAGTGCAGAGCAAAAAGTCTACCTGGGGGGGGGGGTGGCAACCCCCCCCCCCCATGTGCGGGCGAGGGTTAACAGAGAGCATCATTGATTAAAACACTGAAATAGATTCATAAAATAAAGATATTTGCTGTAAAAGAGATTACGTGCAGATTTGGTAAAATTAGGTGCACTCGCCGGATAGCCCGTCGTGAAAACGGCTCATAGGTACTACTCATGATCTATGCTCATGAATCGTGATGGCCTTGCATTACTTATGAGTAGGTATGCACGTACATACCTGTAGAACCTTATGGGACGGTAAGGTCACCCAAGGTCTGAACATATTTTTTTTTCAAAAATAGCTTTGATAGCATCAAACTAGGACAATGTGACATCATGTATTTGTTCATAACTCCTGAGGCGCGGCCAAAGCTGCTCCTGCTCGGGCCGATCGAGGTTTATTTACGGTCCACGATGTTGGCCACACTTCTGAGGCCGGTCCAGCCCGTCCCGTCCAATCCTCCAGGCTCGGGTCGTGCGCCGGGGGTAACACAGGGCCAGTCCGCCGCTTCTCCGGTTCTCCCGGCGCGTGGGACGAAGCCAGATGAAGCGATCATCCACGGCGTCTCCATTGAGCGTGTGTCGAACACCGGCCCGTTACAATGGGCCCGTGTTTGTGGCACTGGCGATCCGACGAGCATTCAGGTGGCGCGACTCAACACTCGGCCACAAAGCGTCACGGGGCGCCGCGCCGTAATCGCCTTCCAGCGGCGCGGCGGTGGGGTCAGTCGGCGGCGACATGACGGTGACCCGACCAACACCGGACGCGGCAGCCGCCTCAAAGGGCTAACTCAACTAATTCCCTGTCTGAATACTCAAAATATGCGCGGGGGTGCTTCTGTGCGGTGACCCGTCTTTGCGCGGCGCCCTGCCGAGCCCAAACAGGTCGCGGCGGCGGTCGGCGGCGCGCCTGCGACAGATGGTGCGCACAGACCGTTAGAAGTGCCCGCTGGGCCGCGACCCCGCCGAGACCGCATTCAAATGAGGGAATACGTAACTCGGCGCGGAAGCCACGGAGCGTGCATTATTGAGGGGACATAATGGCTGTTAATTGAAAGTGTGCGCGGCGGGAGGGACTGATGAAGTCGAGTGCGCCGAGTGTCTTCATCAGCGGCCACTATGGCTGTTTGCTGGAGCTCGCCGAGTGCACCTAATAGCTGTTTGTGTCCGCACGGGTCCTCAGATGTCCCTTTGGACACGGCCGCACGCTCCTGCGGAGTGCCCTTTCAGTGGGGGCGGCGAGTCGGCGTGCCTCGCCCGGCCCGCCGCGCCGCGCCGCCCGCAGCGGTGGTCTCCGGCTACAGGAGCTGATATACAGCTCCGTCCCGGGTGGGCATGTGCCGGGAGGTGCAGAAGGTGGGCGGTTCGTTGGGCGGCTCCCACAGCCCACCAACTGATTTGGCTTTCAGTAGTCGTCCGAGGGTGATAGCTCTGCGGAAAACATGGACCGGCAACCACCAATTGCGACTCCTGCGCTACGCCTCTGGTGCTCGTAAGTTGTTACAGAACTCATTTTCGGCAATGTCGTAAACTCGGTCCAAGTACCGCTTAAAGTCCGTCATAATGGCATTGGGCACATGCAGTTGCAGCACACACTGTTTTTCGCAAAAAAGACGCACCAAATAGATAATAATATACCGTCAGTAACCTTGTAACAGAGATTATCGCGTAATTCAAATTGGATATACGATGTAGTTGCTCGTGCCGCGTGTAATCTTACAACTTTGTCCTCGAAGTAAACTCTGAACAGCGGCTTCTTACAACAAAAACACCCGTTGCGGTGAGCTTGTAACATAAGACTAGCAGTTCGAATCAGGTATTCGTATAACGTTGACAGTTATTTGGCACAGGACCAGTGGCGCGGGAACCGGGGGGGGGGGGGGGGGGGCTAGCGGGGGCTGAGCCCCCCCAGCTTTTCGGCTGGGGGGCTCGTAATGTATTTGAGCCCCCCCCCCCAGCTGGAGGAATCGAAATCGGAAATCTACCAACATAATTTCATAGATTCATACATAGGCGTGGGAACCGGGGGAGGGGGCAGTGGGGGAAGCTTGCCCCCACAACTCTGCGGCCGTGGGGGCGGTGCCCCACAAGACAGCTTGTCCTCCCCAAATTAGGGGTTGTGGGTCACAAAGGAAGAAAGCATGTAAGTGAAAAATTCACCTATTTCACTGGCTCGGCAACTCATTTGGCAGATAAAAACCTTTACTCAAAACGGTAGTTTCTTCACTCAGCTGAGACGGAATACCTCACTTTTTGAAAATATTTTCGTTTTTTTTTTTTGCTGAAAAGGCCAAGGTCTGAAAAATAAGTGGCCTAAAACTGGTGACAAACTAGATTTGGGGGTACCCTAGGTTGATTTCTATTATGGTTCAGCCCCCCCCCCCCCCCAGTCTGGAAGAAGTTCCCGCGCCACTGCACAGGACGGTTATATAATAGTTCTGTATACTGCATTTGGAACAAATATATTACAAATTATATATTCAACACCATCAGTCAGAACGCCAGAACTTTATCAATATAACACGGGGCAATAAACACGGAACATCAAACATTCACCATAACTTTGATACGATGTTACGTATGTGACGTTGTTAGTATGGCACAAACAAACAACACGGTAACACCAAACAATAAATAACGTTTAACAGTTGCTCATTATTATTCGTTGTTCTTATTCCCACTTCAATCTCTCCTGCCCCCAGAAGCAGGGTGAACGAACACTGAACAGTCTCCGGTTTGGTGTTCAGGCCGTCTGTGTACAGTGTTTTGCTATTGACAGCCAGTGGTCGACCGGTGCTCGCTGATGCGTGTGCGAGCGGCCTATGAGAGAGCGTGCAGTGCCCTCTCAGACGCCGATGGTCCCAAAGTGCTACTGGTTAGGGGCTGCCCACGACCGACCGCCCTTGAACCGGAGTGGTGCCGGTGCCAGCTGCGTGTGCGTGGCTCGCGCGGCCTTTAACCCTTGCCGAGCCACAAAAACACATCCGACCAACAGAGTTTGCGCTGGAATAGTGTTACACCTGCCGAACATTTTTGACGGGTGGGTCTGTCTGAGAGGACGGTCGGGCGGGGCCAGAAGCTCAGAAAGGACCGAAAGGGATGATAGGTCGGTGACCGAGGAGTGACACCGGGCTCAGTCTTTGGTCCCACCGAAACCAGCGGATGTGTACTGTTTATTCTCTTGGGGATACTTTTTAGTGTCGGAAAAAATGAGTCGGTCTGCTAGAGACGCATAGGTAGGTATTCCTCCAAGCAAGGGCACAGTAACAAAGCAAAACAATTGAAAAGCAATACCTAAAGCGGAGCCTGAAATGATAACAAATGCATGCAAAAATGTGTCAGCTTGATTTGTTCTATCAAATAAGGTGCCGATTATTTAGAGATCAACTTTGCGCAGTCTTGGAGCAAAGAAAAATAGAAATAACAAAAAG
Source organism: Amphibalanus amphitrite (assembly GCF_019059575.1). Classification (NCBI taxonomy): domain Eukaryota; kingdom Metazoa; phylum Arthropoda; class Thecostraca; order Balanomorpha; family Balanidae; genus Amphibalanus; species Amphibalanus amphitrite. Next base: position 44,159 of record NW_024883156.1, read on the forward strand.
AGTGAAAAGAATCAATTATGCATTTTGTCGGTCTGGTAGACCCCTACATTTTGTTTTTGCTGTGGACGTTAAAGATAACCCCAATAATTATGTAAAACTTTCAAAATAATTTGAAGTTTTATAATTTAAGCAAAAAACGAGCGAAATTTCGTGTTACCGTAAGATGTGAATAAACAGTTTTATTGTAGGGGAAGTTGGGGCAATGCCGGAGTTGGGGCAAAGCCGAAATTCGAGATATTTCAAAAACCGTAAGACATGGATGCCACCTGTCAGTGATGCTCTGAAGCTTAAGTGACTACAATTATCGCATGTTTGTTACGAGTCGCCATTCGGAATACTTCGGCTGTGAGGGCGCCAAGAGCGTTTTCAAGGTACGCGTTCCTTGTACTCCATGCGCCTTTGAAGCTGGATTTCTTACTCATTATGCTTCCGTTTGTCTGGCCAATTCGGTCAAGTAATCTTCAGCATGTCTTTGCATAAGTGTGCTGCCTATTTGAAACTTATACGGCACGTTGAAAAGTTATGGGCCTGCAAATGAAAGTATGGCTGGCTGGGGTAATGCCGAAAACGTGCAATTACGCACGTTAAAGCACGCTACGTGGACTTTATTGCTGTAGAATAGCAACGCGAATTTTTAGTCACACAAATTACACTTTCAACCGACACAACGGCCTGTTACCTATAAGGAATTATTTACCTGGCATTTTCTTATTATATCACACAATTATAACTTCCAGTGTGCACCAAGCGTCCTCAAGCTCTTAAAACGCGTATCAGCTTTGGTAAATTCTGGATAAAGTTTGAGATAAAGTGGCAAAACATCAATGTCGGCATTCCCCGTAGATCATTTCTCCCATTTTCGGCTTTCCCCGCAGTCCGGGGCAACGCCGAAAAAGTCACTTCTTTGATATTTTTAGTTTGTGCGCTTAACGGTATGCGAATTCATCAAATGCGCCTGGTATGTTTGAAAGGCAAAAGACTGGCCTCTCGAATGACGCCAACAAGAATAGCTTATGTTGTCTACCTTGCGTGCTACGGGCGTCAGAAAAAAAGTATTCGGCGTTCCCCCAACTTCCCCTATTGATGCACTCATTGCTTTTTTATTGTATTACACAAAACATCTACGTGACCTCTGACCCCATTTCACTCTTACAGAATTTCCCACCGATCTCCGGGCGGCCGGCGATAAGCACGGTGTTCCACTCCCGCTACCCGGCGGCCGTGTCATCACCTGTAATCCCCGTCCGTCCAGCGGGTCGGCCCGGCCCCGGCCCCGGCGCGCCGCCGTCATCCGTCGGATGATCCCGGCCTCTGGGTTCCGGTGTGCGCCGGCCTGTCCCCTCAGATCGGCGCGGCCACCCTCCAAAACAGGCCACCAGCCACCGGCCGCGCACAATGCCTGTTTTCACCGGGCCGGCCACGCGCGCGCCCCTCCCCCTCCGGCGCCATGGGGCTGGGCGGTATTTTTCGCGGGCATGCTGGCTCGCTCGGTGCATATTTGCGCGCGGCCACCGGTCGGTGCGTGGCCGCGATTGTCGACGATAGAGCGTAACGCGTGCTTTCTCGCGGCGGGCGATCGATCTGCTATCACCGGAGAGTGGGTTCCAGTGCGGTGGGGAGAACACCGACCCACCGTTAGCTGGAAGTTCTACCCAGTGTTTGGGTGTGTTTGAAGTCGGGCAGCAGCTTTCGAAAAGCATCTACTGAAATTCTTAGGTGTTGTTTTTATCCGCTGGGACTGAGAGCGTGAGATGGTGTTTTTCGTACTCCAGCGTAGAAGGGTAGCCATACGGCTGCCACGGTTGACAGTGATGACATCAGTCATCTTTTGCAAGCTCGCCCGCGCACCGACGGGGGGGGGGCGGATATCCGCCCCCCCCTGAGGTTTTTCGCGGATAGCGGGAAAACCGCGGCGCATAGCGCCGCGAAATTTGGTATGACTATTCTCTCATCAATTTTACACATTGTGTGCAAGTTTGAACCTCCTAACTTTTAAGATCAGGTCACCAGGTCACTTTGAATGACCCAACCTCGTCACTTTTTTGCAACTTTGTCACCGTGCCAGAGCTACAGTAGATGTCGGAGGCCTTTGAAAGTCGCAGGATGTTATTAGGTCATTAGTAGCTACAATTTGTATATCTCGGAATTTTGATGTCGGTGACCTAAGGTCAGGTCAATTTCGCGACCTCCCCATTATAAGTCAATGGGGGAAAAATCAACTCCCTGTTTTTACCACTAAAACGGGTCGGAATGGCCCCATATACCATACATGACTTCACATACGATCAACCTTCACTACCTTGAGGTCTGTTTTGCTGTTGGGCAGCTGTAAGGTCATGTGACGTCATCAAAGGTCACCAAAGGTTTTTTGCCAATAACTCCTTACAGGAACAAGATACAGCCGCGCGGATGGTCTCATTGTGTTCAGCTCGTCAAGACGCATCGAATGATATACATGATGACCTCGAGGTCACGTGACCTGAGGTCAACCTTTGACCTTGACCTTTCGAGGTCAACATATATATCATTCGATGCGGATTGACGAGAGGATCACGATAATGCCCTTAGTTTGTTCCTATCTTGACTACTTCGAAAGTTATTCGAGAAAAACCCTCTCCATATCTAGCGCCGCCATTTTGACTTTTTCGACCCCTGTGACGTCATCTTTGACCTGACCTGAAAATGACCTTTGTAAAAATTGTAGACCTTGTCCGTGCGTATCCGATGCCGTTTACCGCTTGTCGCTATCTTGCTTCGTTCTCGAGATCTCAGGGGGGGGGGGGCGGTCATCCGCCCCCCCCCCCGTCGGTACTAAGTTGGCGCAGACCCCCGTCGGTGCGCGGGTTAAAGATTTGGGATCCCCGTATAGCCCAAATCTTTAACGAGCTTGCAAAAGATGACTGATGTCATCACTGTCAACCGTGGCAGCCGTATGGCTACCCTTCTACGCTGGAGTACGAAAAACACCATCTCACGCATCTACTGAAAGCTCGCCATGATAAAATGAACATAATAAGCCCCATCAGGTAATCCCCCCCCCATCTCAAGAAAAACACCAGACTAAATTAACATTTCTGATTGAATATCTTCCCGACTTTTTTGTAGACTGTTATCCGAGATGTTTACTTTTATGGATCTATCAGCAGTAATTCCTGCTCCGGCCGATGTCTGTCTCTCTTCTACCGTCCACAGTAGCCTCAGTTAGTCTGTCTTGGCCCGGCCACAATGTATCTCTCTTAGCCCGGTGGTTGCGACGACGGCGGGAGGGCGCCACTTCATCAGAGGTGTCGGATGATACGATCAGGCCTCGTGCGGGTGTCGTCCGGCGCGTGCGCCCGCCCCGGCGCCTGACGGATGTCGGCCACTGGCGACGCCGGGACGACGGACGACGACGCACGAGCCCGTCCCGACGACAGACGACGTGACGCTGGCAAGGTTATCTGTTGTAGGGGCTGACATGAACTGTCCGGGAGCCACTTACGGCCATTTGGACATCATGAGGTATTCTAATTCAAACATTGGGTGTAGAAAACTCTGGTTGTGAGCTTCAAAAACTCTGGAATCTGTTCTAACGAAATTCAAGGTGTGTTTTAATAATGCTGCCAGGATGTTTCTTGGCTACGATAGGTTTTGCAGTGCGTCTAATATGTTTGTTCAGGAGTGTTTACCTGGCTTTGACGCGCTGTATCGTAGATCAGTGTGGAACTTTGTGTCACGTCTTGCACGATCTTCCAACAGGATTGTGTTGTCACTATTCTTTAGTGACTTGGCCTACACTTCCTTGATAAGGAAAGCATGGTCCAAGAGCTTGTATGGAAGTTGAGATTGTGTTATATTGGGCCTTGGTGCCCTAGCTGAGTGGATGCCTCGTTTATGGACCTAGAGTCTGCCAATAAAGGGATCTCTCTCTCTCTCTCTCTCTCTCTCTCTCTCTCTCTCTCTCTCTCTCTCTCTCTCTCTCTCTCTCTCTCTCTCTCTCTCTCTCTCTTAACGGTGTTTTTACCTGTAACAAGTCTGGTAAAAGTGGTATATAATAAATGCTAATAAATAAATGGTGTTAAATAAATGGTGTTAATAAATGTTATGTTAAATTATAAATATTACAAATGTTTATTGAGCAATGTATCATCTAGATCTTTATTTTGCAGTTGCATAGTATGGTACTGTACTAGTGGGTTATTCCTATGTTTCTTTTTTAGATTGGAGGACCGAGTCGGCTGCCATCTCGTTGCTTTGAGACCGGCGCAGCGACTCACCTCCCAAAAGGCCTCAGACGGTGGGACCTTGAGCGGGCAGCCCTCCTCAGGGCCAGAGCCAGACCCGCAACCACCGAACGTGAAGGGTAGACAACCTCTTTCGAACCACTCTTATTTTCAACCCGCCATGCGAATAGAAAGGCTTGGGGAGCATTGAACCCTGCGCTTTGTGAATGGCGGCGACCTTGTCGATTCGTCTCCCGCGGCGCCGGCGACTATGGACTCAGCCACACACACTGCCCCCAATTCTGCTATTCAAGGTCCCTTATTTGGCATACATAGGGAAAATAAATTATATCCTACCTGGAGGAAATACCCACTATCCGGTGACCACGAGACGGGCGAACTAAAACGCACGGGACGACGGCATGACAGAGCCATGGGCACACGCCAAATGGACAAAAGTGGCGTCCTGACCATTTTAGGCGTCGGTCCATATCAATTTACGGTCACAGCCATAGAGGGGTAAAAGGTGATCAGCTTACGGCGATTTTTTTACATAATTTTATTCAAAAATGAATAGTTAAAATGATACAGAGAAGCCTCTAAGCAATTTTGAGCTTGAAATTTGGAAAGACGCGGGGTTTGAAAAATGTCCGAAGCTCTTGGAGACATTGGAAAAGCGGATTTTATCAGAGTCTTACCTCAAGCTCTGAATTGTGTAATATATGTGCTGCTATGTCCCAATGAAACGACGTTTTTTATAATGATTGACAAGTGAACAAATAAATACTTAAGGAAAGCGAGCCGAGAGTAAGTTTTTCCCTGCCAGTGCCTGGATGAGGGACAGTCCGAGGAGCTATAAGTTCGTATGCTGCAACAATTGTAAATGTAGGTAGGTATATGCCCTATCAAATTCTCTCTCTCTCTCTCTCTCTCTCTCTCTCTCTCTCTCTCTCTCTCTCTCTCTCTCTCTCTCTCTCTCTCTCTCTCTCTCTCTCTTTCACACCCCCCGAGGCGCATCTCAGAGCCAACTCCAGAAACCGATGACCGTCCGACCCTCTTATCACAGAGATTGGCAAGCGGAAATCGGGTTCCGTAATGCTGACTAGGTAAAATGGCATGGTATGACAGTTGCTCAAAGCTGGTTGCAATGGTTGGAGCTAGGCTGTTAATACTTATGTCTAAAAGCATATTCGATTGACGCAATGTAGGTATGGTAAGCAGCAATGATGGGAGTTTCCCAAGAAACCTTAGCGTTTCTTATAGGTATCTTGCCTTAGCCCACGATATCTACCAAAATCACCATCAAGTCCACGCAGCACGTGCCGTACATCGTAAGACATGTGCGCTTTTCCTTAAAGAACACAAATGTCAGAGATAAAATTAAGTCAGACAAATGTGCTGGCCGTGCTGCAGCACAGGCCGGCCACCGGCCGGATTCTGTTGCCGGTATGCAGACAACATAGCCGAGGACTGGGTCAGCCGCAGGGCCCGTGTGGTCGGCGATGACGGTCCGCTGCTACCGCTGCAGTGGTCGGCAGGTCGTGCGGCTACTGCATGCTCTTCAGCATATCGTACAGGATGGGCTACTGTCGGAGAGATGACGGCGCCATATCGTAGCGCTTGGAGTGCTGATATTCCCCCTCCCGGTTATATGACTGTCATGGCAGATGACAGTCGGTCAGAGCAGGCTTCTTTCTGGCAGCTGACAGCTGGACTGTGCTCTGGCGGGCACGGCTGCAGGGCGGGCCACTGTCGGAGAGACAGATGCTCTTCTGTAGACCTTGCCGAACTGTCGGGCATCGGATCAGGATAGCCCATAACGGCACAGAATATACGTATGGACATCCCGTCGTGCAGATCGTACTCTTTTCGTCTTTTTTTGTGTTATTTAGGTGTCTTTTGACACAATAAGACAGTCTATATTTGCAATTTATCAACAAATATATTTACAAGCGGCATCGTGACCGATATTGGCTTGCACCACCCTGAGCGCATCTCCCATTGAGCGCGGCTCCATGAGGCCGATCTCGGCTAATCCACCGTCACGACTTGGAGTGGCCGTGCCGGTAACGTCTGATAAAAATCCCCGACTACACGCCCGGCCGCACGTGCCTGCAGTAATAATCTCTGCCGTGTGAGCGCCACCTGCCTACCCGGGGGGGGGGGGGGGCACTGGTCACCTGCCCGATGATCGGCTCGGCTCGACACGACCGGTCCCACTGCCTGCGTCACCGAGATCCCGCGGGGAGGGAGGGGAGTGCTCCTCACCTGTCCCCCCGGTCACCGGAATACGTCAGTGAGACGACCCGGGAAAGGGCCATTCTCCTTGCCTGCTCCCCTCCCTGTGTCACTGGAATATATCACAAAAAGGGGGGTTGTACTTTTCACCAGCCCCCTTCCCCGGTCACCGGAATACGTCACAAAGTAATACGGCTGTCATTGGCACTTTCTTTCAAATCTAACCACAGATAATAGATTTGAAAGCAAGTGTCAATGTCGGGACCCAATTTCACAAGGATGCTCTTTTAGCCCCATGCGAACTCAGATTTATTTTTATGTAAGTTGTCAAAGAGTTAAAGTTCCACGAGTGAAGCAAGTGGCACAAGTCATTCATGTTATCTATGCAAGTGGTAAAAGTGACTGAATACTTCCACCGTTCATATGAAATATGTTTAATAAATCAAGCAAATATTATTGCACCTACGATATAATCAACAGATCACGACAGTAACATTTCATTATTTCGATGAATTGATGCATTATGTAAGTAGGTACAAGTAGATAATGCATCTTATTGAAGTATAATGTCATGACAAAACGCCAGCTTGAGAAGAAAAAAAACACACATTTTAGAATTATCGTTAAATTTTTCAAGACCCTGTCGTTGATATTGACTTTGTTTGACACCTTTATATATTCCCTGAGATATAATCCTGTGTTGCGTCTACATCACTTTACTATGAAGCATATAATCTATTCCACGTTTCTTTCAGTTTCATGGGAGAAGGGACCTACACAAATCTTAACCCGCGCCCCGCTGGGGGGGGGGGGGGGCAGAATCTGCCCCCCTCCCGTTTTTCGCCAATAACTTCTAAACGCGTTACGCCAGCGACGTCAAACTTTCAGTACCTTATCATACATCAATTTGACACGCTCCCTGAAAATTTGAGCGAAATCCGTCGGAAAATTTTTGAGAAATTGACGTTTTAGTGACGTCATGTTCGCCATTTTCGCCTCAAAAACGGCAAAATTTCAAACGCCGCTAACATCTTCATTTTTAAAGGAATCAAGACGTAACAAAGAAGGTTATACGTGATTCTACTTTGTCTATCAAATGGCTATCTCAGTTTTTTGAAAAATTTGGATTTTGGCCAAAATTTTTCCAAAAAACTGACTTTTTTGGGAAAATATTTATAAAATCCAAAATTTTGGGTTTATCGAAAAAACCGGAATATATGTCAAAGAACTGGTCTATGTGCACCTACATACCAATTTTTAGATGAATCGGTTCAAAAATGTGGGAGTTATTCAAAATTTTATGACGTCACGACACACAAAATTTTTGAAAAATGTTTTTTTTGGAAGTTCTAGACCTCGTACGGAAACAAAAATAGCACCATTCGATTCGCCGTGAAAAACTGCATCGGATAGACACCTTTTTAGGCCTTAACAACCAACTTCAAAATTTGACCTCACTTGACCTGACCTTGACCTGACCTCGACCTGAAATTCATCCAGAGGTGGTCCATATCACTTATTGAGTGTGTCTATTGAATTCCATGAGTAAAATGACCCATAAAACATGTGTCGCACATGCCCTTTTCTATATTTTGTTTTTGGTGACCTGACCTGACCTGACCTGACCTTGACCTTGACCTTTGAATGACATTGTGTGCAACTAATATTGTCTTGGTAGTCTAAGAACACGTTTTGGGCAATCAGTCTCAGTCCATTCTTCGGCAACTACGGTGCAAGGCCGATACTGTAGAAACTTGCATTTTGTACCCTTGACCTGACCTTGACCTGACCTCTGACCTACTTAAGCAAAAAAATTTGGGCTCCTAAGATCCGCCTTGTTGAGAGCTTTCGATTGCCGTTTTCCCCGTCTTTCTACGACCATCGGTTCGGAAGTTAGACAGGGGGGCAGAATCTGCCCCCCCCCCCCCAGCAGGGCGCGTATGGCTGAATAGCCCAGCGGGGCGCGGTTTAACATTCCGTCCCTTGCCCTGGCCTAAACCAATTCACATAATCCACCGGCGTACCACCGACTAACAAGGTGATGACAGCTGACAGTGGTCAGGCAAGATCAGCTGACATTTACCATGTATCTCAGAATAGTCGAGGTGACAACAACGTCAGTTGTGCAACCAGAACGAAATGGACAATAAGCCCGCTAATTTACTTTGTGATTATCTGCTAATTCACGGTTGAAAATGCATACAATGTGGAGCAGATAAAACGACATGCTTGCTTTGACATCATGCTGAAAGCGTAAGCAAATGACGTCTTTATGTTTCAGGTCTAATTAAAACATTGCAGTTGAAAGGTTACCAGTTTGATGATTAGTTCATAGCCTGTAGAAAATTGAAAATGTTTGGAATAATGACCTTCTAAACGCTTGCCGCTTCAAAAGAGCATTGAGCAACGACGACTGAAACTTGATTAAAAGGTTCCTGCTCTATAGGCTCCAGCTGTGGTCGGTTCCAGCTCCAGTCAAGAGATTGATCCTAGCTTCTACACTAGTTGGTTTCATTTCCACCAGGGCTACGGTCCGACCTCCAGCAGGGGTAAGAGCTCGACCTGCTCACCGGGCCGCCCGGTGGCCGCGACCCATCACGGTGCGCCGATCTCCGCGACACCCGCTGACAAGGACAGCAGCTCACGGGACCCGGTCACCGGCATCTGGTCTGGGTGGTCGCTAAATGAGTGTCGCAATGCGCCCCTGCAGTCGGCCGCATCCATAAACCTCCGCAATCAATCGTCCAATCACCACGAGCCGAGGTGCTAAGCGGTTCGGCAGCAGCTGCCGGTGTCTCTGCAGCGCCGCCACCGCCGCACACGATGGTTCTGATTGCACCGGTATCAGTACGGCTCCCGTACTTTATGGCCGGCAGGAAGGTGAATGTGCGGACTGTGCTGTCCATCTGAACGCGCAGTCACTGGGTTTGTGTGATTTCTATGTGTGTTTCGAACGGGCGTTAAATTGGCAGTTCAGGCCGGGTTTCGGGGCTAAGGTCGTTCAGTGTCGGCACTTTAATAGCAGCTAAGACCTCACTGAGCTAATTAGTACCTAGGCTCGTGCCGTTCGTCCCGGCTTTATGAGTGATAACATGACCGTTAGGTAAGTACGTTTCTTTTCGATTGAGATAGGTATTCATGCAAAAGTGAGTGTAATTCCGGAAATGGCGTATAAAAAGAAACTAAAAACAAGAATTAGTTGTTAATGATCAGAATCTTTGCATTCTCTTTACAATAATCATGGTAAAACAAACAGCATCTAATACTTAATAAATTAAGCTTCAAGTTTTATGCATGTTGTATTTAAGGGATAGGTGGGACAGACAATTATCACACCGTAGAAAACAGTCAGCCCCGAATATATGCGGCACGGTCCACTGGGCACACGCACGCGACACACCACTTAGAGCGCGTGATGTTCAGCTTGCTGTTCACCTTGCGCACCGTTTGCAGACCGGCACTCCGTTCGCAGAGTTATGGGACCGATCGACCGGTATCGGGAGCTGGTTAAAGTGCCCGCCGGTCGTTAAAGCGCCCGACTTACCTGTGAGGTGCATGTTAACCGGCACATCTCGTGTGTAAACACGGCCCACGGCAGGCAGCAGCTCTTTGTGCGAACCGCGTGGCCCGTGTACCGGCGGCGCTCCGAACATCGCCAGCCCGTATCAGAGCGCGCCCGCTACATGCACATACATCCTAATGATAGGGATATGCTGCAGGCGCGCTTCTTACATTCCACAAGTGCAAAACCCACCGAATGATTGACGGTAATAAAGTGAGGTTTTGGAGCGGAAAAGAAGTTCTGCGGAACATTAAATGTGCGTGAAGTGTCACTTGATCTCTAGTTCGAAATACTTGACTCCCTTTCATACTCTAATACAGCTTAACCGTGTAACTTTTTTACTGATGTTCCAACTAAGCGACGATTAAGAAATAATTGGCACTGGAGAGCAGGGACGTTGCCAAGGGGAGGGACACAGGTCATGCCCCCCTGAAGGCGAAAAATAAAATTGAATCAAATGAAAAATAAAAATAAATTAAAACATCTGCACCACACCCCAAAAATAGTGGGCTAAATCCGAGGAGTTTTCGTTTTTTGGAGGGGGTACGACACTAGGCCGCGACCTATGGCCCCTCCCTGAGCAAAATCCTGGCTATTTACGTGCCTGCCGGGGAGTGAAGAGCAAATCTTCTGCTGAGGACTATATTTATCTCACTTCAGTGCACTGCACTTGACTGCGGAATCTAGGCTGCCCAAAGCTATTCTATTCGAAGTCTTTTATGTGTGTTTGATGCTCAAGCACATTGTACCTAGTTAGCTGTAACATACCTAATCACCAAATGAAAATACGACTTTCCTATCGAATAAAGCTTGCTTATTTCGCTCATTTTGATTTGTAGGTATATGATAACAGAACTAACATACCTAACCGAGACTACTGACAGTTTACAAATGCATTACGAGGTCCAGTAGGTACCTATAGTTTGATGTTTCAAAGCGCTTCCATACCCAAAGCTAACATACTCGTACAGAAAAAATTGATGGCGTTCAATGCATCGTTCACGATAATATGTATTGTGCACGATGGAACTACTTAATACCTGTGTTCTCATTTCGGCATACTGACCACGCGATTGGAGAGCACAGACAATTGGAATGATTAGGGTGCAGCATGAGATGCGTCCGTTGCTGCGCCATGCCGAATGGTAGCCTTAGTTTGCCGGTGCCTCGCTGAAAGATCGCCCATCAGTTCCTGGGACTGTTATTTGGCCAGTGGACACTCCTGTTCTTGCTGCCCTAAAAAGTGTACCAGGTGGGTGGTCACTGGTCTCAGCAGTATTGCTAGGCTGTCGTAGGACGATAGCTGGAGCTTCATCCTTGCTTCAGACCCCAAACTCACTTGTGACCCATTTCCAGAGACAGAAAAGATGCGCTGACATGTAAATGACGTTTAAAAATGACGTTAGGAGCAGTGAACCGCACCCGAGTAGACGCGGAATCCATTTATTAAGCATGCGCACACAAATGACAAAAAGTTTGCCAAGCCCTGAATTAAAAAGTGCTGATAAGTGATCCATTATCTCCACCTTTACATGCTAGCTTATATTTTCGTGCAGTCCTATCTCCACGAGATGTGTCGGTCAGAATTGATCCGGACTGACGGCACGGGACGGCCGGTGGACCGACCAGCTGCCCGCCGCCGTGGCGCCGGGCCGGGACAGAGCTGCCAGCTGCAACTGAGGGCCACCGCGCCACGGCCGCATATCGTACATGCTCACATACGGGGAATTATTGCACTGGAAATGACAGCGGGACGAAAGACACGAGTAAGATAATGACACAGAGCAAGAGGGCAGGTTTCAGGCTTTCAGGCTTTCAGGCAGGCAGGCAGGCTTTCATGTGCCAACTAACAAAAAGGTAGGTACCTAACAAGAAACCTCTACAGTTAAACTTTTTCATTCTTCCTCTTTTCGTCATGCAATTTCATGCCAATATTGACGCGGAAAACGGACCCGCGGGCCAGAAACGGCGAAGAGTCCATTAAATTCTTCTTTATTCTAAAAAGAAATGTCTCTAGTCGGTCAGCTATCTACATATGTAGGAGTAAGTACGTGTAATGTCCGTCAAGACAGCCCATATTCAGCCCAGATTCAGCCCGGATTCAGCCCAGATTCGGGACACCTCCGATCAAGCTGAAAATCGCACACAATGTAGGCCATGACATGCCCAATCCACAGTCCAAGTCATTCGGTGGCACTCCCAGCCGTTTGACCTACAGAGGTCAACAAAGGTCACAAGGCCCAAATTTGCACAGCAGATTGTGGCCCACCCAGTAGAGCTAGAGCGCTAAAAATGGCACCAATCGACTCGCCAGCATTAAATCTTACTTTCGCAACACTCATTTGACCTCTCAAGGTCATGGGATGACCTAAGGTCATTTGTGGGCTATGTCGAAAATACACTTGCACAGCAGTTTTCGAGTAGATGGATTGACCGAATTCCAAATCAAAGCACATCATCGGGTAGCCCATAGGCCGTAGTAACTTTCCTTAAAAACCGCTTTTCGATATGTGACCCCGTTTGACCTCGGCAGGTTAAAATGTGCAAATAAACGACACTCAATACGTCGCAGCCCGGGTTCAGCCCAGATTCGGGACACCTCCAATCAAGATGAAACTCGCACACAATGTAGGCCATGACATGCTCAATCCACAGTCCAAGTCATTCGGTGGCACTCCCAGCCGTTTGACCTACAGAGTTCAACAAAGGTCACGTGGCCCAAATTTGCACAGCAGATTGTGGCCCACCCAGTAAAGCTAGAGCGCTAAAAATGGCACCAATCGACTCGCCAGCATCTAATCTTACTTTCCCAATACTCATTTGACCTCTCAAGGTCATGCGATGACCTAAGGTCATTTGTGGGCTATGTCGAAAATACAATTGCACAGCAGTTTTCGAGTAGATGGATTGCCCGAATTCCAAATCAAAGCACATCATCGGGTAGCCCATAGGCCGTTGTAACTTTCCTTAAAAATCGCTTTTCGATATGTGACCCCGTTTGACCTCGGCAGGTCAAAATGTGCAAATAAACGACACTCAATACGTCGCAACCCGGATTCAGCCCAGATTCGGGACACCTCCGATCAACCTGAAACTCGCACACAATGTAGGCCATGACATGCCCAATCCACAGTTCAAGTCATTCGGTGGCACTCCTAGCCGTTTGACCTACAGAGGTCAACAAAGGTCACGTGGCCCAAATTTGCACAGCAGATTGTGGCCCACCCAGTAGAGCTAGAGCGCTAAAAATGGCACCAATCGACTTGCCAGCATCTAATCTTACTTTCCCAACACTCATTTGACCTCTCAAGGTCATGCGATGACCTAAGGTCATTTGTGGGCTATGTCGAAATTACAATTGCACAGCAGTTTTCGAGTAAATGGATTGACCAAATTCCAAATCAAAGCACATCGTCGGGTAGCCCATAGGCCGTAGTAACTTTCCTTAAAAACCGCTTTTCGATATGTGACCCCGTTTGACCTCGGCAGGTCAAAATGTGCAAATAAACGACACTCAATACGTCGCAACCCGGATTCAGCCCAGATTCGGGACACCTCCGATCAAGCTGAAACTCGCACACAATGAAGGCCATGACATGCGCAATCCACAGTCCAAGTCATTTTGTGGCACTCCCAGCCGTTTGACCTACAGAGGTCAACAAAGGCCACGTGGCCCAAATTTGCACAGCAGATTGTGGCCCACCCAGTAAAGCTAGAGCGCTAAAAATGGCACCAATCGACTCGCCAGCATCTAATCTTACTTTCCCAACACTCATTTGACCTCTCAAGGTCATGCGATGACCTAAGGTCATTTGTGGGCTATGTCGAAAATGCAATTGCACAGCAGTTTTCGAGTAGATGGATTGCCCAAATTCCAACTCAAAGCACATCATCGGGTAGCCCATAGGCCGTAGTAACTTTCCTTAAAAACCGCTTTTCGATATGTGACCCCGTTTAACCTCGGCAGGTCAAAATGTGCAAATAAACGACACTCAATACGTCGCAACCCGGATTCAGCCCAGATTCGGGACACCTCCGATCAAGCTGAAAATCGCACACAATGTAGGCCATGACATGCCCAATCCATAGTCTAAGTCATTCGGTGGCACTCCCAGCCGTTTGACCTACAGAGGTCAGCAAAGGTCACGTTGCCCAAATTTGCACAGCAGATTGTGGCCCACCCAGTAGAGCTAGAGCGCTAAAAATGGCACCAATCGACTCGCCAGCATCTAATCTTACTTTTCCAACACTCATTTGACCTCTCAAGGTCATGCGATGACCTAAGGTCATTTGTGGGCTATGTCGAAAATACACTTGCACAGCAGTTTTCGAGTAGATGGATTGACCGAATTCCAAATCAAAGCACATCATCGGGTAGCCCATAGGCCGTAGTAACTTTCCTTACAAAACGCTTTTCGATATGTGACCCCGTTTGACCTCGGCAGGTCAAAATGTGCAAATAAACGACACTCAATACGTCGCAGCCCGGATGCAGCCCAGATTCGGAATCGGGACACCTTTGATCAAGCTGAAAATCGCACACAATGTAGGCCATGACATGCCCAATCCACAGTCCAAGTAATTTGGTGGCACTCCAAGCCGTTTGACCTACAGAGGTCAAGCTGTCAAGCTGTGTAAGGTCAACTCGAAAACTGCTGTGCAAGTGTATTTTCGACATAGCTCACAAATGACCTTAGGTCATCGCATGACCTTGAGAGGTCAAATGGTCAAATGAGTGTTGGGAAAGTAAGATTAGATGCTGGCGAGTCGATTGGTGCCATTTTTAGCGCTCTAGCTATACTGGGTGGGCCACAATCTGCTGTGCAAATTTGGGCCATGTGACCTTTGTTGACCTCTGTAGGTCAAACGGCTGGGAGTGCCACCGAACGACTTGGACTGTGGATTGAGCATGTCACGGCCTACACGGTGTGCGCGTTTCAGCTTGATCGGAGGTGTCCCGAATCTGGGCTGAATCCGGGCTGCGACGTATTGAGTGTCATTTATTTGCACATTTTCACCGGCCGAGGTCAAACGGGGTCACATATCGAGAAGCGGTTTTTAAGGAAAGCTACTACGGCTTATGGGCTACCCGATGGTGTGCTTTGATTTGGAATTCGGTCAAGCCATCTACTCGAAAACTGCTGTGCAAGTGTATTTTCGACATAGCCCAGAAATGACCTTAGGTCATCGCATGACCTTGAGAGGTCACATGAGTGTTGGGAAAGTAAGATTACATGCTGGCGAGTCGATTGGTGCCATTTTTAGCGCTCTAGCTCTACTGGGTAGGCCACAATCTGCTGTGGAAATTTGGGCAACGTGACCTTTGCTGACCTCTGTAGGTCAAACGGCTGGGAGTGCCACCAAATGACTTAGACTATGGATTGGGCATGTCATGGCCTACATTTTGTGCGATTTTCAGCTTGATCGGAGGTGCCCCGAATCTGGGCTGAATCCGGGCTGCGACGTATTGAGTGTCGTTTATTTGCACATTTTGACCTGCCGAGGTCAAACGGGGTCACATATCGAAAAGCGGTTTTTATTGAAAGTTACTACGGCCTATTAGCTACCCGATGATGTGCTTTGATTTGGAATTCGGTCAATCCATCTACTCGAAAACTGCTGTGCAAGTGTATTTTCGACATAGCCCACAAATGACCTTAGGTTATCGCATGACCTTGAGAGGTCAAATGAGTGTTGGGAAAGTAAGATTAGATGCTGGCGAGTCAATTGGTGCCATTTTAAGCGCTCTAGCTCTACTGGGTGGGCCACAATCTGCTGTGCAAATTTGGGCCGAGTGACCTTTGCTGACCTCTGTAGGTCAAACGGCTAGGAGTGCCACCAAATGACTCGGACCGTGGATTGGACATGTCATGGCCTACATTGTGTGCGAGTTTCAGCTTGATCGGAGGGGTCCCGAATCTGGGCTGAATCCGGGCTGCTACGTATTGAGTGTCGTTTATTTGCACATTTTGACCTGCCGAGGTCAAACGGGGTCACAAATCGAAAAGCGGTTTTTAAGGAAAGTTACTACGGCCTATGGGCTACCCGATAATGTGCTTTGATTTGGAATTTGGTCAATCCATCTACTCGAAAACTGCTGTGCAAGTGTAGGGGAGAGCGGGGTCAAATGTAACACGGGGCAATTGTAACAGTGTTAATAATTCATAAAGTTACCAATAGAATGAGCTGATGTTAAGACCGAAAATGCGTAATTCTATACTGCCTTTCCCAACGGAGTATGAAGCGAAAGTGCCGGGTATGTCGATGGCTGTGCACAGTAATGTGTTTTTGAGTGCATTTTGTAAATTTTTATACCGTTATATTTGATTAGCTCATTCCCGCCATTGAAAAGATATCGACTTCAGACTTTGTGTAAGCGTTGGCAGGCTTGTTGCCCATAAATTGAAAGCATTAAATGCTGTACATGCAAAATCTTTATGCGCCAGTTTCGTCTAAAATATGTCAAGGCGCGACGGGGACAATTGTAACATTTTTGCAGGGGTCAAATGTAACAGGTTATAGGTCAGTGGCCACTATGTCAAAGTCGTCAAATTTTCAAGGGAGATGAAACATTGCTAGAATTAAGAGAACTGTAAGTTTTGTCGCAATCGGCAGCTTTTTACGTGATTTATTTGCGAAAAACCGAGGGAGAGGAGGTCCATCCAACCCCTGTATAAATGCGAGGTTTTAAGCCTTTTTCCTGAGAAGAACCGTCTCTACCAAGTCTGGGAAGATGAACAAGTGTTCAATACTTTTGTTAAATCAAAGTTTTGGGAAAAATTGTGTTGCTGTAGCCTGTAAATTAGCATGTTACAATTGTCCCCGGGTGGTGTTACTTTTGACCCCGTATCTGGGGGGAATTGTAACAGATGAATTGACTTTTTCGGACAACAATTTTGACCCCAAAAATAAGTTATTTCGGAAATGTTTTAACAACATTTTAAAGACAAAACATCATAGTTTCTGAAAATAAAAGAAAGAGTTTTATATCTGCAAACGTGTTTGCACCAGATGATAAATGCAAAAAATGTTACAACTAACCCCGTTCTCCCCTATTTTCGACATAGCCCACAAATGACCTTAGGTCATCGCATGACCTTGAGAGGTCAAATGAGTGTTGTTAAAGTAAGATTAGATGCTGGCGAGTCGATTGGTGCCATTTTTAGCGCTCTAGCTCTACTGGGTGGGCCACAATCTGCTGTGCAAATTTGGGCCATGTGACCTTTGTTGACCTTTCTAGGTCAAACGGCTGGGAGTGCCACCAAATGACTTGGACTGTGGATTGAGCATGTCATGGCCTACACGGTGTGCGAGTTTAATCTTGATCAGAGGTGTCCCGAATCTGGGCTGAATCCGGGCTGCAACGTATTGAGTGTCGTTTATTTGCACATTTTCACCTGCCGAGGTCAAACGGGGTCACATATCGAAAAGCGGTTTTTAAGGAAAGTTACTACGGCTTATGGGCTACCCAATGACGTGCTTTGATTTGGAATTCGGTCAATCCATCTACTCGAAAACTGCTGTGGAAGTGTATTTTCGACATAGCCCAGAAATGACCTTAGGTCATCGCATGACCTTGAGAGGTCAAATGAGTGTTGGGAAAGTAAGATTAGATGCTGGCGAGTCGATTGGTGCCATTTTTAGCGCTCTAGCTCTACTGGGTGGACCACAATCTGCTGTGCAAATTTGGGCCTTGTGACCTTTGTTGACCTCTGTAGGTCAAACGGCTGAGAGTGCCACCGAATGACTTGGACTGTGGATTGGGCATGTCATGGCCTACATTGTGTGCGAGTTTCAGCTTGATCGGAGATGTCCCGAATCTGGGCTGAATCCGGGCTGCGACGTATTGAGTGTCGTTTATTTGCACATTTTGACCTGCCGAGGTCAAACGGGGTCACATATCGAAAAGCGGTTTTTAAGGAAAGTTACTACGGCCTATAGGCTACCCGATGATGTGCTTTGATTTGGAATTCGGTCAATCCATCTACTCGAAAACTGCTGTGCAAGTGTATTTTCGACATAGCCCACAAATGACCTTAGGTCATCCCATGACCTTGAAAGGTCAAATGAGTATTGGTAAAGTAAGATTCGATGCTGGCGAGTCGATTGGTGCCATTTTTAACGCTCTAGCTCTACTGGGTGGGCCACAATCTGCTGTGCAAATTTGGGCCTTGTGACCTTTGTTGACCTCTGTAGGTCAAACGGCTGGGAGTGCCACCGAATGACTTGGACTGTGGATTGGGCATGTCATGGCCTACATTGTGTCCGAGTTTCAGCTTGATCGGAGGTGTCCCGAATCTGGGCTGAATCCGGGCTGAATCTGGGCTGAATATGGGCTGTCTTGACGGACATGGAGTAAGTATGGCACCCAAAGAATGCGAGAAAATATAAAGACTTATTTCATTTCTTATGAGACGATAAACAGCAATAAAATGCGACCCAATGCCAGCTTTATTCAGGTAGTCAATCAGTCACGAATGTTGTCATCACTTTTGCCTCCTTTAATCATAATCTTACAACTATTCATTCGCAATTGCGCCGGCGCGCTCACACCGTGTGGCATCGCTCAGCGGTGTCGCTACCGCGACTGACCGGCGGCGGCTGCCGGTGCCGCGGGCTCGGCTGCGACCTTGGGCCGTCCGTTATCGTCGGTGACGACTGTCGGCGCGGCGGCCGGCGCGTGTCGGCGCCGATTGGAGGGCGCGCGTGCCGCCGGCCGCCACCGGCAAACAGGGCCGGCTGCCGGCGCGGCGGCCGCCGGGGGCGCCGGCAAACAGCGCGCGCGCCGCCGGGAGCAGACGAGTCGGTGGCGCCGGCAGCGGTCCGACAAAACTGACGGGCACACGGCGCACATCGGCACGGCCTGCAGCTACAAGGAGCGCCGCTGACATATGTCGACTGAGACAGAAGTCAAGATAGACACACACGGATATACACAGACATAAACATTACACACACACAACGTACTCATACAGATATTGATAGGAAAGGAAGGAAGAGGAGAGGAGATGGATAGATAGACAGATAAATAAATAGAAAGAGTGAGAGAGAGAGAGGGGGAGAGAGCGTAAATGAACGCATAGATAAATACATAAATAAGGAGATAAAAAAGGAAGAGAAAAGCAAGCAGAGCATGCAAAATAGGTTTCAAACATTGAAATACCTACTACTTTTGATGGAAAGATATTTCTACAGATGTGCGCACTTTCAAAAGAAACAAAATGAATAAAATTGAAACCAATGATAAATGAAGCCAATGATAAACCTAAGAAAGCACCGCTTTCATTGGCTTGGTAATTTTTCAGCAATGCGGAATTTTTCACCTTATCTGCTCAGTAATGGCATCGGTGGAAAATAAATGCTCGTATGCTCCGAGAAATGTTTCTTGGCAAGGTTTTCGTTAAATTTACTCAGACAAGGATCTCGATGCCAGGAGTTTCGAACCAGAACCGATCCATTTCCCGATTCCATACGATATTTACTGTTTATGCAAGTCTGAAGTGGACCCTTTGCTAATCACTGTTTCCTTCGTTGGAGAAACTTTATCCAAAGATCGTAAACCAATAGCTGTACCTACGTTTACTGAGCGAAGGGCACACTATCGGGTGAGTGGCTGAGGCTCAAAGGGCCGTCGTATATGTATGTGTACAGTACGTTCGGACGAGTGATTGATGGCCGGTTTACCCAGGCCCCTTCTCAGCCGGCGCCGGGCACGGACATGGCCCGCGACGGTGTAGTAACGTCGTGACCAGCCGTGGGCACGTGCCACCCGTCAGAGAAGAATTTGGCCGGCGGGGCTCAGCCCGACCATCACGACATTCCGGCCAGAACGGCACCGATTGAAAGTCATAGCCCACAACAAACCCTGATCAGTTTGCAGGGCATATTATAGTTTGTCTGATAAAAACAATCAGCAGCCATCTGATGGTTATCATCTTTGCTCGCAAATGGTAGTCAGGTATGTAGCTGGTACTCTTTTGCGGTATTGCCTGGTCTCTGGTTTCATACAAGTCTTTGTTGCGTGATAAAATGCAGGTAGTATCAGTTATAGCAAATATTTATTGTCTGCACTGTACCTATAAAGCCTGCAGGGAACCACAGCAGTAAGCTCTGGTTAAAGTTAAGCTTATACCAATATTTTGTTCAAGGAGACAGAAAAGTAAAAGAAAGAAATAGCGGAATTCCGGTACATACCAGCCTGCATTATTTTGTCAAATATGAATGACTAATGGCTCTGAATGTCAAAGTATTGGCTCTCCGACCAGGAGCTGGTGAATCTGTTGGTTGTTTGGGGAGTGCAGTGGGATGTTTTGCTAAGCCAGGATCCATGGGATGCATTATTATTATTATTATTATTATTTTATAACCACCGTTGGTGTTAAATGTAGAAAAAAACCCTGGTCCTTCCGTAAAGTTGCAGTGCTCTCGGCAGACAGGCGACACGATACAGCCTCCTCCTGCAGCACCAATATACGCATGTTTTATAGGGAACGCTTTCTCTGTTTTCCTCCCCTCTGCTTCCGCGGAACGCGGAAAGCCGCTCTCGGGTGACCAAAGACCGTCCCTGATCGAGATGTGTGCGACAAACCCCCCGGAGAGCGGCGCCGGAGCCCTTCACCTCTTCCCCTTCCTGTGATGGGACGCGCCGCCGGCCGGGCTGCCATCGAAACCGCAAGTTTGACCCAATTCCCCGTCCGCAAATAGCGTCCTCATTGTGCTCTCCCTTTCTACCGGGAGTGAAGGGCGCCGCCGCCAGGAAGCAAACAACTCGTTACAGTTTCGGCTCTGTCGCATGGCACCCTCCCCATAATAGCGCCCTTCCACGATGTGGAGCAGCAGGCCGGTATGCACACTGAGCCGCTGGAGGGGCGCGCCGACTGTTTGGGTTTCCGTGTTCTGAGCTCTCGGCCGCCATATGCGCCGATTTAGCCAGTCAGAGCAGTGAAGGTGAAGGTGCGCCGCTGTTATGCCCCGAATCCATCACTTACTGCACGCGCATGAGGCGCCACCCCACCCTGGCCGTCTGGTATGGTTCTCCAGGTCGGTACCCATCTGGCTAATGATGCTGGGGTGGCGGCAGAGCCCACCTCGGCCCCGTATATAGATACCCGGTAATGTGCACCTGTGGCCGATCGAACGCCGGTCTTCGATGGGCCCGTGAGGTGCGTCATGTGGTCACCGAGCTGCGCTAAGAACGTCTCCCTTCCCCTACAGAACGGGCAACAAGAGCGGACGGGCGTGGCAGACCGGCACGCGCTGTCGAGGTGCTCACTGTCCAATGTCCATATCGGAGCACGGGGACCACTTGTCAGTTCAGCAGTAAGCAGCGGCGGCCCCCCAATGTGTGTAAATACGGTAGCTCAAGATCCACTTGAACCACTTGACAGTTAAAGTGATGTCTGGCGCCTTTCTGAGGGATATCCGGTAGCCGTCTGAGTGAGCGTCCATCAATGACTTCTGGATTATGCAATCTGTTTTAGTTGTGTGATTGATGTAATTTGCCTGAGTGATGCCTAAAAGTCACCTGAATGATATTTGTATGTCGCCTGTCTGAATCGGCCATCGGCGCATTTGTCTGTATTTGTACTCGTAAATGTTTGTGTGATACGTGTGGGCGCGGCCTGTGATAGTGTTTTACCCAGAGCTGGCCCAGTGACGTACCCAAGGGGGGGGGGGCCACGGGGGCCAAGGCCCCCCCCTGAGCGCCGAAGGCGCTCAGGGGGCCCCTCAGGCCCCAGGATATTTTTTAAACACTGGATAAGACGTCTTTTACTCGGAAGAAAAATTGATATTAAAGTTTCATTTATGTGCCCTGGGTACCCGAGGGGCCCCTGCAGTCATCCAAGGGCCCCCAGTTCCCTGGACCCCTGGTCGCCTAGGGGGCCTCTGGTAGCCGGGGGCCTGGTCTCATGGGGGCCCCTGATAGCCTGTGGCCCCTAGTCGCCTAGGGGGCCCTGGTCGCATGGGGTGCCTCTGGTCGCATGAGGCCCCTGATCGACTGGGGGCCCCTAGTTGCCTAGGGGGCCCTGATAGCCGGGGGCCCGGTCGTATGGGCCCCTGATAGTCTGTGGCCCCTAGTCGCATGGGGGCCTCTGGTTGCATGATATTGAGGCCCCTGATCGCCTGGGGGTACCTAGTCGCCCAGGGGGCCCCTGGTAGCCGGGGGGGGCCTGGTCGCATGAGGCCCCTGGTTGCCTGGGGCCCCCGGTCGCCCCTAGTCGCCTGGGGGACCCTGGTCGCCTTGGGCCCCTGGAAGCCTGGGATCCCCTGGTCGCCTGGGGGCCCCTGATCGCCTGAGGGCCGCTGGTCACCTAGAGGGCCCCTGGTCGCCTGGGGGCCCCTGGTAGCCGGGGTCCTGGTCGCATGGGACCCCTGGTCGCCTGGGGGCCCCTGATCGCTTTGGGGACCTGATCGCATTGGCCCTAGGTCGCTGGAGGGCCCTGGTCGCCTGGGGCAGTGGGGCCCCTAGTCATCTGGAGGACCTGGTCGCCTGGGAACCCCTGGTCGACTGGGGGCCCTTGGTCGTCTGAAAGTACGCTTATCACCTGATTGATCCCAAATCATCTGAGTGGCTACTGGCTACTGGATATAAATTATAAGTAGTGACTGGAGTAGGCACTCATCTGAAGGAGCCAATATCTTTCACGGTGCCGGAGATATCACAGAAAAACAAAAAGGCTAAACTGAATACCCCCCAACCTTGGCCCCAAAGGCATCATTGGCTAACACAGGGATGTGGGTCGATTTGCAATCGCATTTCCTCCTAAGTCCTATTCCTTCAATTAATACAGAGTGTCCCAGAATTACCCAAGCATTTATTTTCTGGCTAAAAGTACAATTGCGCTCGATTCCTAGTGAAACATATAATAGCCGCGTTTACATAGGGCTAGTTGCCAGATAGTGGAATTCCGATAACGAGACATTTATTCCCCACTATTATATTATATACCTACATATCCGGCATTGGAGGATGTTCAGTAATTGAGGCGCTCGCTCATAAAATGCCGTGCGTTTCATGCACACTCCTCAAGCAAAAATATTTTTACTTTCCAATTTTCCACATTTTCTCAAGGCTTAGACCGTTACAGAGACCGTTTTAATTGACTTTGATGAAGTTGAACGCGAGAAATCACAACCAAATGCTACATTAGGTTGTAAAGAACTGAATTGCGTTTTCCCACACACGTGGCGTTTTCTCACCTACGTCTGCAGGAGAGACCGGACCCACTATGCACCCCCCCCCCCCACCATCGAAAGGTTCTTCATGACTCCCGGGGGCCCCCGGGGAACCTAGGGGGCCCTATACACTGTGGGGGGCCCCTTCGAAAGCAGGTGGCCCCCTCCTGGGCGAAATCCTGGGTACGTGCCTGAGCTGGCCTGTGTGTATAATCCGGCCCCCGTGTGATGCCCCAGAGTGTAGCGACACCACTCCCAGAATCCAGACTGGCAGTGACCTCGACATCCCCGGTAATTAGCGATCTGAGAGCACACCCTGCCAGACGGCGAACAGGCTGGATGGAATGGAATCACAGCGGCCACCTGGATGGACGGAATACCAGCAGAAAGCAACGAGCGCTCGCCAGCTCGCTAGTCCATTAAACGTTTTTATGGACCATATCCTACGCTCCTTTCGAGACGGCATGCCAGTCTCTTCAGCAGTCACTTTTTGTGACATATCTCTTGTACTCCTTTATCGTCAAACATCTAACACAACGCCTAAAATGATAACTGAGCTCTGAATAGTGGCTCTTTAACGATGAGGTTTTTCGTCGCTAAAGTGCCTGGTTATTCGTTCCCTTTCAGATTCTTTAATAAATAGTTTAAAAGGGTTGTAAATAACGCCGTCAGATGCCAAAGATGTTGTCTACGGATAAAAGGCAGGAAGAATGCCGGAATTCGCTTAATTGGAGGTCATTTTGCCTGCAGTCTCCAGATCACAGTGCGGCATTCGTGAGTGTTTGAAAGATTGTTGTACTGTGCTTTAAGACTAGACATATTTACAAGTTATTTGATTGTTCAGAAATGAATAACACACCCACGATCTCAATATATTAGATATGTCAGCGGAGTACATACGAGTACCAATAACACGACAGGTGCTAACAGATAAACGCGCAATGGGAAAACAAAATTATTGCCAAGCATAAAACGCAGCATTCCGTACCCCAAACCAATCCAAATCAAATCCAATTCCAATCCAATCCAATCCAAAATGAATGATACCTAAAATGTAAAAGCATGAAAATGCTGTGCAGCCACCATTCCATTCGTTTTGTGCTTATGTGTCTATAATACCACACATCTGGTATATAATACCACACTATTCTTTATTACACTATTATACTATATTTTTATAGAACCACACATCTGGGAATATGTGCACTTCAGACTTGTAAACGACTCAAATTTTTTTTGAGTCGATTCTTTGTTTGAGTCTGGAAATTTGAATCGATTCATCAAACGACTCATGATGTTAAATTTAATTGATTCGAATCAACTCATGACTCATCAAGTTCCTCGATAAAATGATTCGAATCAACTCATGACTCGAGCAACTAGCCAACGGAATGATTCGAATCAACTCATGACTCACACATTTTGATGAATCGATTCAAATCAACTCATGACTCACACGACATTTTTATTGAACTTATTTCATTCAACCCATGACTCACTTTAGGCATTTGTTGATTATTTGACTCAAAGCTATGATAAAATGAATATGCCCCATACCACATTTGTATTAAGCAGCATAGTAACCGCAGGTTGTTTGAAAAGACAAACACTATTCGTTAGAATAACCGAAGGTTTGTTGTCAATAGTTAAAACACTATTCTTTAGAATTGTGTTTTTCTATTGAAAAACAAATCTGAGTTCCCTGACAATTTGGCAAAAGCTGCCTGAGATCAGTACAACTTGATGCTCTTGAAAACGGCTGCTCCAAAAATTCTGATTTTTTCAGGATTTCTAGTGGGCCAGGTGATCTACGTTCTGGTATGGGTCTCCCCTCCGCGGACCATCTGGTGCACGTGCCACGTGACTTTGAAAATTCCCGTGCTAAGCCAATGGGCAAAATGAAAAAATGCGTTCCACGGCAGATTGCTCGAAAACGATCCAAACGACCCCCCATTTTCTTCCATGCAGATCAACCACCATTCGGTGCACTACCCATGGGTATGTCGCAAAGTGGCCGGAAAAGTCCAGAACCACGTGCCACGTGCCGTTGAAAATGACCCTGCACACCGGAAATTGGGACTTTTGGTCATTTCGGCGCACCCATGATGCATACTATGGCGTGGGTGACCAAACAATGGGTGTCATCCGGTCGGCAACTGTTTAAGGTGTCGTCCAGCGGGCCAAAGTGGCAGTTTCAAACTTTTGGGATCCACCATTCTGGGGATTCTTTTTGACAATATACTTACGTTTCTTGGCGCAATGTTCATTCCACCCAGCCGGTCGTCAACGCGTTAGATGACCCAAATGACGATTGACCTGAAGGAAGTTGGGGGCGAGGAACACGCACGTGCCATCCGTTTTTTAATCGGGCGCTTTCATCTAGGAGATTTTTGCAGATACGTCAATGCGTTAGATGACCCAAATGACGATTGACCTGAAGGAAGTTGGGGGCGAGGAACACGCACGTGCCATCCGTTTTTTAATCGGGCGCTTTCATCTAGGAGATTTTTGCAGATATCTTTTTGATTTGTGAAAATGACCAGCCTAGCGGTATGCCAGCCGCTGATAAATTATTATCTTGCTGCGGCCGGGCGCTTATTTGCGGTGTTTGCGTTTGGCGGCTGGCGGGCGACTTTTAGTCGTTTTCGGTTAGCAGTTAGCGTCGGTGCAGTGCGGGCGGTTTTATTTTTTCGGCGTTTCGGCGTTTTTTTTCTGTGTGGTTTGCGGCGGTCGGGCGATTTTTTTGCCGTTTGCGTTGGCTTTTCGGGCGTGCGTTTTACACGTTTTGCGGTGTTTACGTTTTGCGGCGGGCGGGCGTTTTGTGTTTTTTTGCGGTGTTTGTCTTTGGCGGCGGGCGGGCGATGCGGGCGGTTTTCTTTTTTTTGCGTCGTTTGCGGTGTTAAATTTGTTTGCGGTTGGCGGCCGCTTTTTCGTTTTTTTGCGGTGCTTTTTTTGGCGGCGGGCGGGCGATTTTCAGGCGTTTTCGGTTGGCGGTTAGCGGGCGTGCGATGCGGGCGGTTTTATTGTTTTGCGGCGTTTTTGCGTTTTTTTATTTGCGGTTTGCGGCGGGCGTTTGTTTATTTTTTGCGACCTTTGCGTTGGCGTTTCGGGCGTGCGTTTTGCGGTGTTTGCGTTTTGCGGCGGGCGGGCGTTTTTCACAATTCAAAGTTCAAACCTTCGGGCCACAGCGCTCCTCGAAAAGCGCTGCCCTCGAGTAGCCTTGACCAAAGATTCAAGCAGCTACCTAGTAGGACTAGGTACATAGGTACCTACTTTGGCAAACATGGTTGATGCAGTTTCCAGTTCCTAAGTCCCAATTCCACTTTTGAATTCTAATATTCCTGCAGATTGGGCTACCTATTCTGTAGCATACTGGTCATTGGTCAGTCTTGCTTCAATTTCTTATCTTGTCACCTACAACAAAGCAAACAAGTTCTAACTGCAGGCAGTCCAGAAAATACTTCAAATGTTTGTACACATCACTTCCATTCAGTTTGCTGTACACACCCAACAATATTTTGGGCTGTAGAAATCAAATACCAATAACATATGTAGGTAAGTATGACTGAAATCCATTTATAATGGACACAAATCCAATTGAAGCAAGGCTGACCAGTTGCAAATCTTACCTGCCTTTTCAAAGACATTGACATACCAATTACCAAAGTCGATGTGCCCACCGGAAATCGCAGTTCATGTCTGATACCCATGGCCTTGGTTTGATATTTAAATGCATTTCATAACTCAATCAGCTTTGAAATTATTTCTATCTGTATGAAATGAAACTATGGCATTCTCCAGAAGCCGTGATATTGAACAGATTTTTAGCCAACTGGCGCCGCATGGTGGCGCTAGCAGAGCGTATAACACTAGCGCTCTACTAGCGCCATCATACGGCAACAGCTGGCAAATAACTGAGTCAATACCAATGCCATTCTCCAAGGCCAATGATTCCGTGTTGATATGAAAACGGCGCATTTGAGCGTCATATATGCTAAGCCTTACGCACGCTAATCTACTGCATAAAGGTAACAATTTTGGAACACGACCGGGAAGAGGACAAAGTCTCCACTCTAGCACATACTAAACGCCTAATGACATTGATACAAAGACCCCGAATGCATTGACGAGTAAATGTGCATCAAGAACGGATTTTCCTACTTGTTCATCATAGTGATACGTTTGTAATACGCAATTACTCTGCTCGTGGATCCCAGCTCAAAGACGCTAAGATCAAAATCGGGTCAGTCCCAGAAACTTTGGTTTTTATTCTATATCTAAGTACTAACAACAAATTGTAGTTTGTTTTCTACGTTAATGAATTGGCACTAAGTCATGATCGCAACCTTGCGGTACTTTAATGCCATTTCGATTTTGCAGTACTTTAACGCCAACAAAATTTTGCAGTGTTTTAACGCCTGCTTTGTCTTGCTATTGGTGTCGACATTTCTGGCGGACCTTACAGTTTTATGTTTCTCTATTTTTATTTTTATTTTCTGGTTTGGGACGTTATATAGTTGATATTTGAAGGACTTATGTGTTCCATTCTAAAAACGAATATCTTTTACCAAGAATATTAGCAAAGGTATCAGTATATTTATCTTGTTCCATGTTTGATGTTAGGTTCTGACTGATGAAGTCACTGCTCCATGGATCCCCAGTTCACATCATTTTTAGCAGCTGTAGTAAAAGGGGCTTAGGTGAGCATGAAATTCATTGTTCTTCTTACGCCTTATATTATTAAATATGACCTGAATCTGGTTCTAAAATACAAACTGTGAAGCGAAGTGAAATGACCATGGCATGAGTGTTTTACTTTGCAACACAAGGTTGCTCAATTGGAAAGAAAATATTTTCTTCTTGCACAGTACCATGGGTGTAGAAACGTTTTTAAAGTTGGTGTGGAGTTTACAGCCATTCTCGAAAACTACCCCCCATTTTTTGCCGACCCCAAAATCTCATCTGATCTGCATCGATCTCAAGGGGTAGGGAGGCAAACTGCCCCACTTGCCCCCCCCCCCGTGGCGACACTAATAGTGTTGAAAGCCTTCACTGGCTAAAAGAACTTAGAGGAGGTTTGAGCAAACACTGGAACAGACCCTATCGTGCTCAAGCTCGGGTGGAAACGCCAATCAGCTGGTTTATTGCCTTGCCAATCAGCTCATAGACCCGGGAACAGGGGTGAGCGAGGGCGATTACCCCCAACTTAAGAGCCGAGGCCCGAGGGGTGACATCTCCCAGCATTCATGCAGCGAGGAAGGATCTTTTTGATGATGACTACACCGAAGAGTAAGCAGAACACTGAAGTGGTCGAATTTCGATTCGAAGAGAGGGTCCGTCGTTGGAACAAAGCGTAAATACCGCTCAGTTTTCGGCCCTAAGAAGACCCTATCACCTTGTCCTATCTCTCACTCTTGCCCTAACTCATTCATAGTTTCGTCGCAACCGGCAAAACGCCGGAAAAGTGTAATGTGCGCACAGTGTTATGTGCGTACAGGGCATGCGTATCTTGGCTCCCTGTTCTTCGAGGTCCTGAGGACGATAGCGGAGATTCGGTGACGATAAACCAAGAGTGGTGGCCGAGGATCCTCCAGTGGTTCTTCCGCTCGCCGCAGCGCAGCTGTGCCGTCACCATTAACCAGCAGTGGTTTCAGCAGGATGTCATGGAGACCATGCTTGCACCGTCCTGAAGACCATGCATTGTCTCAGAGTGGATGTGAAAAGTTTTCCTTGCATATTATATCAAAATTTGGACCGAATTTGAAGTGAGAAGGGCTAAAATTAGTCTGGGCCTAGAATAGGCTAACTTTTATTTCATGCCAAAAGCAGCACATTCGGAAACCGTGAATGCTGGTCTTGTGTCTACCAGCAGCAGATTCGCGAATGTCAATCCACTGCTAGATTGACGAACATGCACGTTTCTGCCATGTTTAGTCACCAATATCTTCTAAATAAAAAGTATTCACTATTTAAATGTAATATATCACAAAACGGCAAGTAAAGTAAATAAAGTCAAAATGAAGCCACTGCCAGCTTCTACACAAAAAAAAATACAAAATACAAAATACCAAATGCATGAAAATTGTCTTTTCCTGATGAAGGAAAAACTTTCATATGGCGGGAACAACAAATTAGGTATCACTGCGCTATTGCAACGATTGTGGCGCAAGTACATGTGCTCAGTGCTACAGCCGCTACAGGCTTCAAGTCAACAATACATCATTCTTATTAAAAAAATTGTCGTAGAGGCTGGAGCCAAAGCACAAGGAGAAGGTAAATGTACCGGTATCTTGATTGTGCCCTGCTGACTGTGAGATTTGTCATTTGCTTAAAAATTGCCAACTCATTCCCCCACATCTCGTCGAATACTGCTGTTTTTCAGGCTGGGTTGACACCAGAGCGGGTAAAAAAACCAGCATCTTGAGGCATAATTCTTTTACAAATAAAAACCAGGGCAGTTAGATAATGGTAAAGGCTTGAGCAATAATAATCATTTTCATCATGCATACCTATTGTGTAACTGTGATGTCTAGTGGGCGCATGCTTCCAAATGCATCATACAGTTATTGCTTACTGCTGATTAAAAATGGCATGCTTTTTGGATATTTTTCTTAAACTTAGAATGTGAAATATTTTTGTGTAGACGTGCAGAATTTGAGGTGCGTCTGCCAGTGAGGGGTGCATTTTTTTGGCCCAGGGGGTGCTCGAGCATTCCCATACCCCCCAATTATCCGCCTTTTTGGGCAATGAAGAACCCATACTGATTTCTTCTGGCCCTTTAATCATATACCTATTGCTGTTTTTTTTTTACTCTTAAAGTGCATGAGAAGTGTTACCACTTAAAGTTGGTGTGGAAAATCCACACCAACTTTCAAGTTGGTGTGGAGCTCTCCATACCAACCTAATACGAAGTTACGCCCATGCACAGTACACAATTTTCCAAATGAATTTCGGGAACGGGTCCATCTGGTTCCAATGCTGACCTAGACCGGGTCTGACCGGTTCTGGAAATGTGCCAGTCAGACTGGGTCCGGGTCCGGGTCCCAAAATTTTCCAGTTTTGCCACCTCTAGTACCTAGGTACCAACTGCCAAATGCTTTTGGCTCATTAGGCGCCTGTGCCTGAGCCTCTGAGGCTCTTGTAAGTCTGAAATATGGAGTTAAGTGATGGCTAAAGCTGAGGGGGTGATCTAGCATTGATTATTAGGGTGTTGATGGTGACTTGTAAACGACTCAATTTTTTTGAGTCGATTCTTTGTTTGAGTCTGAAAATTTGAATCGATTCATCAAATGACTCATGATGTTAAATTTAATTGATTCGAATCAACTCATGACTCATCAAGTTCCTAGATGAAGTGATTCGAATCAACTCATGACTCATCGAAAAACGGTTTGATTCTGAGTCGATTCACGAATCAACTCAGAGTCGTTTACAAGTCTGGTGCACTTATTGTGCAGACAGCAATACGATATTGTAGCTACAAGGCACATCAATCTGCTCTCAGTTCCCACTTAGTTCCCAGTTGAGGTAACTATAACGCTATAACTTAGGTATTCATTGGGCGAGCTCATCGCACAAAAGAAGCTCCATACTCGGCGGGGTCGCGGCATTCTGAACTGAGCCGGTTCTGAACGATAACAAACTGATGTCAAGCAAACAATCAAATAGTTAGCGAGCATGCTCAAGATGTAAAGGTAGGAGTTTCATGCTTTCATGTGCATGTTCATGTTTTCCCTGTCGGGAAGACATGAATTAGTGAGTTCATACTAGGGAAAACACGAATAGTGCGTTCATACTATTCATGTTTTCCCTATCGGGAAAACATGAAAGTAAGGAGCAAAAAAAAAATGCAAACAGGAATAAGGTAGGCGTAAAACTATTCCAGTTTATAAAATATCTTCCAAATAGCTAGCAAATGACAAAATAGCCGCACCGCTCAGTGTCGATTACCTTCTGTCGGATCCCTGTTACCGAGCTAAGAGGCGGGCCGTCGGTGACCCTGCAGATGTCCAGCCCATACCCAGATCAGCGTCTAGGCCGCACACAAGGACCGACCGCATTGACAGTCAATGGATCCACTGTTGACTCGCCTTTTGCAAGAATTCCAGCAGTATCGTGTTTTATTGCCAACTGCTGTCTGTGCAGGACAGATAAGCTTATGGCTGACCCACAAAACTTCCCCAGCCCGCTGAAACCGAAAGTCCCCCACTCTACCCGATAAACTGGCGGCCGGCGTGTTTTGGGGCACCCGCTACGAATACCAATTATTTCGATAGCCGTGTCACCCACCTGTGTTATCCGGCCGCTGTCCTCTGTTCACGGTTACGCTACTGAGAGTACCGACGGTTATCGCTCGCGCAGCGCAGGGGAGGGGAGGGGAAGGGTTGGCCAGGAAATGGACCGACCCGTCGGCCGATTCCGATTCACGGTCCAAACAACAGGATGCGCTGCCAATTTGGACTGCCCGCTCAGTGCGCGGCGCGGGCCGATAAACAGCGACCGCAGGCCGACTACCGGCCACCCTCCCCGCTCTCGGCAGCGCCAATACCATATTTATTGTCTCATCGGTAATTGGGGGAATCCGTCAGCGCCCACCGGCCGTATCACTGGCGGCCTCCGACCGAGCAGAGTGATAAATAATAGATATCCAGCCGCGGCCTGCTGGTTGGCATTGAGACGGATGAGCAGCTAATAAGAGGCGATTGCGAGCGGCGCTAACCCTTTGGTGACGTGGTATTTGGCGTACGTATGTAACATAGCTGCTTCTAACGTTTTTCTGCGGTCAGTTTTTCAGCATAAGTATTATCTATTTATAGTTTTATATACTTATAATTTCATAATTTAATATAAACCATAGATGACAACATCAGTTGCGTAGTCTCACCAGTCAGAAAGAGAGAGAGAGAGAGAGAGAGAGAGAGAGAGAGAGAGAGAGAGAGAGAGAGAGAGAGAGAGAGAGAGAGAGAGAGAGAGAGAGAGAGAGAGAGAGAGAGAGAGAGAGAGTCGACAAGAAGAGGGGGAAGGAGGGAAGAAAGAGAGAGAAAGCTAATTACAGGGTAAATAAACATGATAAGACGTTATTAATTGTAGGCCACCTAAAATTACGTGCATAAAATGCCTGATAAGAAGCAAAATATTCATGGTACCCTACATTTCAGGTGTAATCACAAACATACACACAATAACTTAATTCTAGCCGCTATCCTGTAGATAATTGTCTCGTCACTGACGCCCGATAATGGGCCTTCCTGGGCACGTGGCTGTGACTGACGAGCAGGTAGCTATCGCTGCCTCCTAAGCACTCGAGCCACGCTCTTGACCTCCTATCAGCCGGCTCGGCGTACTACCTAATGATCTCATTACCGTCATTACGGAGCGTCTGAAGCGTCGGGGCCCGGACCACGGTGGCTGTGGGCCATCACAGACCTAACCAAAGCGGAGACGAACCATCACAGCCCGGGGTACGGCAGTGGGCCTGGGGCCATCACAGACCGGACAACGAAAACTGGTCTGAAGCTCTCTGCTCTATTTCTTAGTTGCCTCACAGCTCAGTTGTATTTCCCTTACAGCTGGGCATGTATCCCGCGCCAGCCATCTCGGACACAGCCCCTTATCTCCCCAGATTTCGGTTCTATCTTCCCAACATCCCGCCTGTATCTCTCAGCTCCCTGGCGGTCCATTCCGTTACGATGGCGCGGCCTCCCACCTCCACGCTGTCACGGGAGGGGCGTCGCAAGTAATTGAAGCTCGGCTTTCGAAGCGCTGATTGGCTGAGGGAGGCGCGTGCGCGCGACCGTCGGCGCACTGCAATGTTTTATTCATGGCGGTGCGGCGCGGCGTGGCCCGGGGCAGGGCGTGGCGTGGCTGTGGGACCGGCCGACCTGTGACAGCGTCGGCACTTGCACCGCCAGTCGTTCGTCGGTGGAGGGCGGAGCCAAGCGCTGCCGACGGGTGTGGTTCGCCCTGAAGGGTGAAAAATGTCTACCTCGACGGATGGCGAGACAATCGATGACTGAAAATACAAGAAAGAGCTGGTCATTATCCTGACATTTTAATGCTAGGTATTAGTATTACATTCGCTTCAGTGACTAGCTTGCCCGTTTCGTCCGCAATGTGGCGAGGGAAACTTTTCTATTCATCCCACACGGTTTTAGGCAATCATCTACAAATAGAGATCTTCCTTTTCTGCTCGTCACACAAAACAGCTTCTGAACATAAACTCTAATTTTGGCCCTTAGGTCGATGACGATCAGGTTATTAGGTCACGTTAACTTACTTCACCCCAATAAAAGCATCCATGTTGATCATTCTTAGGTAAAGCTATGCCGGAGCTGAACGATTAAAAACTCAGATAACGGTGAGTGGGAGAGAATATAGGTGTGAAACATACCTACATCTCCCAAATTTTCAGTATTTCTTTGTATTTACGTAATTATATTTCCATTTGTATTACCATTGGGTAATCTTTCTGTTGCGTATCCTGGGTGAAGGCATGGGAAATTGGGGCCGGAGAAGAAAACTTTACAAAACGAATTTGAAACATGAAATTGTTTTGACTTGCTCATGACGAAAAAAGTGCTAAATGGTGGCAAAATTAGGGACTTTGATTTGCTGTAAGAAGGTACCCGGCTATCTTCATCTAAAACTAAGATTATCTTATAGGCCTAAGGCTAACTAATCCAAAAGCATATTTTGTTAGGCATTATTTCCGGTGATAAGTAAATCAATCAATCACTAATGGACGATGCAAAGTCAATTTCAGGCAATGACACCTCTCAAAATGTCTTATAGGACCTTGACTGGATTCAGTTGACTTGACAATGAAAGATCGAATCACTTTGTTGATTGGCACATTAGTTTAACGAAATTTCCAACGTCACCTCGCACTTATTGATAAATTTATCATACAAATTGTGCTAAATCTGCAATTGAAAACGATCCCCTCTGTCCCCAGTTTCATCCCCTGAGCGGCGGACCGTCGGCCCGCTGGCGATTCGGCCGGCACATTTTGGGGCAGGTGCTCGCCGACTGCATAATCACACACAGACACACACGATTATAAATCAAAATCCGCTGCACCGGCACACGCCGCCTTTATCTGTCGGCATTCGGTGTCTCTGTCACCTGCCGCCGGAGGGGGGCAGTCGGCCGGGTGGGGGGTGGGGGGGGGGGGCAGAGGCCCCCTGGAGTGCACCTGGAGCGTCGCGTGCGCCGCCTACCTGCGAGGGCCGCCGGCGCCGCTGGCCGGGGGTGGGGGAGAGGGGGGAGGGGGCGCGGCAGGTGACGGCAGGCAGGTGCGGCCGCTCTCCTCTGCCGTAGTGGTCCGGCCCAGCTCGGAGAGCCGGCCCGGCAGCTGCCGCCGGCTCCGGCCCGGCCCGGCGCACCAGCTATCGGCCCGGCCCGCGCCGCCGCCGGTGGCCGGTCAGCCCTCACACGTGCTGAATAGATACACCGACACGGGGATGACGCGGCATCGGCTCGGTTTTACGGCCACTATGAATCTCAATGGGCGCCCGGCCAACTAGCCTTTACCATTAGGCTAATGTGGCTGCTCATCGGCTCGCATCGGTGCTGGATCTTCTCTGCTCTCCGTATCTGCGCTCATCAATATTTACAGCCATGTTGTCATAGACAGGCACGAGCACAGACTACCTGCATTGACCGCCAGAAACCTGCCTGTTGTTAGTCTGCGCATGGTGTATCGGCAGCTCCCTCCCCCCCCCCCCTCCGGCGCCTCCATCGGACCGCCAATTAGCGCACGAAGGTGCACCCCTCCCCGTCCAGAGGGCTCCCCGACAGCCGGGGGACGGCGATCACCTGTTGGCTACCTGACGGCACGGTGGCCGTTTTAGTCGGCAGATGCGTGGCGGAGGGGAGAAGGGCCATGGCATCTGCCGACCGCCGGGGGACAGGGCAGGTTGGTTCCAGGGTCGGTTACCAAGCCAACGGGTTGGTTCCAGGACCTGCTGTCGAACCGACAGGTTGGTTCCATGACCTCCTGCCTGCTGCTGAACGGACAGCTTGGTTCAGCATGACTTGTTTAGTGGGAGGGTTGGTTCCATGGCCCGCTGGGAAGCGGGAAGGTTGGTCCTACAGTCATCTGTCGAGGACAGTTGGTTCCAGGCCAGGTCGATTCCATGGTGGACCACGCTGTTTCCAGAGTCGGCATGCTGCTTTTTGCATACCGGCTTTCACTGTTTTGCAGCCAAAGCTTCTTCTTCAAGCACTTAGGTCCCATCCAACAGTCATCATTCATCACCACTCGCCAGTCTTCGACAGCTACCGAGTGGTCGCAGCATTGTATCTATTGCACACTATAGCTTATTCGGTGGTTTTGAGAGCTACTGCTCTACTAGAGACAGACTAAAATCACCTCCCGATAACACACAACAGACGAAGTGACAGTTAAGAAGCAAGATTCAGTGCTTTGCCTTTCAGAACTGCGTACTTACAGCTCTTTTACGTCTGCAGCTTTCCCTTTACGGGTGCCGCTGTCATAAATCGTGTGCACGTTGAGCTGTCAATGAGGCTGTGATGTGCTATCCGGCTGCCGCTGGTCGGCGTCGGACACCCACGGCGGCGGCGGCGATAGCGCGCCCTAAGTACACCCATCCATACGGCTGGCGGCGCCGGCCGTATCGGTAGGAGGCGCCCATCGCTCTGCCAGCCACACGGCAGGGCGGCACGGCCACACGGGAGGGCGGCACGGCGCGGCCACCGGCGGTTCGTCACGGCGGGGACAGAATCACCGAGCAGCGGCCACCGGCGAGGTAGCGGGACACAAACGACAGTATCATACACAGAGGACCGACAGCATCACAGCGGATCCGGCCACCGGCGGCGGATCACAGAGGAACGACGCAGATGAGTGACAGTATCATACACAAAGAAACGACAGTATCATACATATTAGGTACACAGAGCAACGATAGGGTCACCGCGCGCCGGCCACCGGCGGCGGGTCGCAGAAAAACGACACAGATAAACGTCACGACAGAATCATAGTCCAAGAAACGACAATATCAATGATAAACTACAGCATAATCACAGAGAAAAGACGGATTCATAAGCAGAGAAACGACAGCATCATACACGGAGAAACGACAGCATGATACCCAGAGAAACGGCGGCATAATACACGAAGGAACGACAGCATCAAACACGGAGAAACGTGAGCATAATACAGGGAGAAACGACGGATAGTATACACGGAGAAACGACAGTATCATCACATATGGAGAAACGACAGGATCACGGCGCGCCCAACCACTGGCGGCTCGCAGAGAAACGGCAGTTTCATACGCGGATCACAAGGTACCGACAACCCCAAACGCAGAATAACGACAGCACCATACACGGACCACAGCGTACCGGGACATCACGCATTCGCAGTGACGCATAGAGATGGGTAGCTCCTGTCCTCCGGGGCATCGGATTACATCATTTCCACATTGACAGTATGGATAAGCAATGAAGACGTGCCCCTGATATATACATCAGCATCAGGGAAAAATCGGTGCCGAAGCGTCTGACCCACTCCGTGGCACACCCTACTCGACCGGTATTTAAATAGTCAGCGAACAAAATGAATGATGCCTAGTCAAAGGACCGACTTGTCGTGACGTGCAGATACTGAGTATGTTATATCAAAGTCATGCGGTGTCATAATTTCAGAGTCTACGCATCACTATTCGAAGTAACCAGTCTGGCGAGCTGGGTAGCTGTACATACATCGTCGGGTGGCCCCCTCCCCTCCAGGACCCCGTAACGTCACTGATAGAGACCGTCTCGGCGCGCTGGTTGCGTCAGTGGGTGCAGTGATGAATGGTATATGTGCTCGTATGTGCTGAGGTTGTCGTATGGTTCGCTACGACAGAAGTGATTTGATCCGATACGCCCCTAGGCTGCATCCCCGAGGGAGGGAGCTAGCGGCATCCCCGCCCGTGGCACCGGCTATACCAGTGACCTGTTACTGCAGTTCCCCAGTCCTGACATAGGTCATGCAGTGACCTACCCCTGTAGTGACCTGTCCCTGTCCAGTGACATCTCGTCGGCCGGCGCTATAGCTGAGGAGAACGAACTCCAGTCTTCTGTAGGACGAATGCAAATTACAAATGCAGCGTACGGCAGGGTAGCGGAGCTATAGTGCCTCCAAATGGACGCTATGCTAAAAGCCATATCGACAGAGAGCTTGCAATGAAATTAAAAGGATATGGAGGACCGACTTGAAAGACATGCTTTTTACCGAGATGCATTCGGTCCAGCCAAGCCGCCGAGTTGTAAAATACGAATATCTGGCGGAATCGCATCATTTTACATAATTTGGATGCCATTTGTACATAATGACCATTATCGTCCTCACGGTTAGGCTCCCCAAAAGGCATTTGACTGACGTAGGTCGTACTCGTAGTTATACCTGTGATGCAAGTCCGACAACAGCTCGCACTTTACGAGTACGACTCAGGTCGGTGGCTTGACTGGACCAAATGCATCAAGGTAAAAGTGCTTGTGTTTTCAGTCATCAAGATCCTGTTGGATCACTGCGCTTTTGCTGCCGCTATGATTTGATCACATATTCTAGACCCTCTTTCGGCAAGTTCGCACTCAAGCTCCATTTCATGCATGAAAGTATGATCATCAATCACCAGCACCAGAGCCAGCGCCCCGTTGGGGTCTGCCGAGCAACGCGCCCTGTTGGGGGAGGGGGGGGGGGGGAATTTGCCCCCCCCCCCCCTAAGATCTCAAGAACCACGCAACATAGCGACAAGCAGCAAACGGCGTTGGATAGCCCCAACAGGAAACTACATTGAGACCCAATTTCATTGGTCAAACCGATGACGTCACAGGTCAGGTCAAATGTCGATTTTTCACCGTTTACAGGCATTTCAAGAAATGCGTTGTAAAATTGAGTAAAATGCATTTCATTGAGAATCATCGATGGGAAATTGTTAGTCAAACACATATTTTGCTATTTGAGGTCACTGATACCAGGTCAGGTCACAGAGGTCAGGTCACTGAGGGTTACAATATGAAAATATCATGTGATGCATGTTTTATGGTCCATTTTATATGCTAAATGCGATTATGTGGGTCAGGCAGCCTTTGGGGTCAGTTTAGATTATGTTATGGAGAAGGTCAGATCAAGGTCAGGTCAAGGTCAGGTCAAATTAGGTCAACTTTCAAAGTTGATATTTTTGCATAAAAAATGGGTATCGATTCGATGCAACTCATCACGAGGAACTCAATAGTGGTCTTTGTTTTGCGCTACGTGCTCTAGAACTGCCAAAAATTGAGTTAAAAAATTTGACGTCATCAATTTTGAACAGTTTTTTTCGCTATAACTTGGCTAAAAAAGATGTATCGACCTAAAAATTGGTATGTAGATAGAAGAGCGCAGGGACTATCACATATATTCCGTTTTTCGAAATTCAAAAACTTGTGTTTTTAGCGTTTCTTCTAAAAAAATCATTTTTAAATTTTTGGGGGTCAAAATCGAAATTTTTTGAAAATCCCAGATAGCAGTTTTGTAGCGCCATCTATTCTCTATATGACCATATAATGAACTTTGAAAATTGCTTAGTAACTGAAGCTTTTGTGAGCGTTTCAATGTTTCATTTTTTTTGCTCATTTATGCTCGAATATGACCTCAGCTTGACCTCAATAACTCCTGACCTAAGGTGACCTAAGACTTATTATTTTGTGTGAAGGTGCCAAATTAATGCCCGGTAAGGTACTGAAAATTTGGCGGCGCGCAGCGCCGCCGTTTTCTTGCTATTCAGGAAAAACCACAGGGGGGGGGGGTCAAATTGCCCCCGTGGGGCGACGGTTAAATCACAAATCCGATACGGCAATGCAGAATGATTTTGACCAATTCCTTTCCTATTCCCCAACATCCATAACGGTTTCTCGACGGTGTCGTAAACATATTTCCCTCATCTCCTCTGCGTGAGGCATAAGAACTGCAGCTCTGAAGATAATCTACGATCAGTTGACCAAGTTGGGTCAAGCAGCCTTGTCCTCCGAAAAAAGACTCCCGTTACAGCTACTTTGGCTACGTGGTTGAATTATAACTCATGCTTCTTCTTTGGAGCGGTGAGATTCATAAAAAAAACTTAGAAAACTGCCGTTTTTATTTGAAAAAAGTTTTCATGCC
Source organism: Amphibalanus amphitrite (assembly GCF_019059575.1). Classification (NCBI taxonomy): domain Eukaryota; kingdom Metazoa; phylum Arthropoda; class Thecostraca; order Balanomorpha; family Balanidae; genus Amphibalanus; species Amphibalanus amphitrite. The sequence goes on from NW_024883156.1 coordinate 83,490, forward strand.
TTCGGTAACATTATTGATCGCAATAGCCAATAAATGACATCAAACGTTTTTATTTTGACCGTTTTCCTCCGAACGTTTTTTGCCTTTTTCAATGTCCGTGATACTGGCTTCCAAATGGGTTCTATCGATTCTCAACAATAGCGAGAATTTTCCCAGGAAACTCTGAAGGCACTTACTCTGTAAATTTTGCAATTATAAAAGCTTAATATTTTTCTTACTAAAAGTGGACACAAACGGCTCTAAAATAAACGTATTAACAGCCACCACTGCAATCGTGCAGCTGAGCTTCTGGCCGGAACCTAAGTAGGAATGTAGTCTAGTAGGTCTCATGCCTAATTCAGTGTCTCATCACACCTGAGCAGCGAACAGACATCTCGATTCTCGGAACCCCTGCAGGAAGCGTGCTAACGTGCCATTCGCAACATATGGATGAGAGTAGGTGAGGTGAGTCTGCTTAATGACTTCCCAAGTAGGCATGAGTCATTCACAATGACTCGTCGTGTGAAATACAACAGCCGTTAATGTTTCGGCGCCGCTACTGTGTGCGCTGAACCGGCGGTAACGACTCGCTGACGTTGCAGAGCTGCCCTGCCCGCCGCTGCCGGGGTAGTCCGGAGGACTGAGGCCGGGCCGGTCGGCTCGGTCGGGCGCGGCGGCCTTGTGCCCCTCTGGTCGCGTGGCTAGCAAGGCCAGGGGAGCCGGCGGCCGGCGCGCTCATAGGGGCGATGCGGGTGCCGGCGGCGCCGCCGTCTCGCCGCTGACGGCCGGTTGCGCCGGCATACGGGTACACTGCGTCACAGGGGCGAGACAACCGACCGGGCGGCCCCCAGCGCCCCCGCAGAGCGCTGAGTAGCGAGCTGTGACCTCCAGCACAGCGGGGAGCTGCACCTGAACAGCGAGCTATAGCGGAGAGCACCACCCGGCAGCAACAGGTAATTCAATTGAGAAAATCAAATGCACCTGCCTTACTCCAGCAGTTCTCCGCACTACATGCTCTCTGCAGTTGTTAGAAGTGGTGCTGGCCACCCAGCTGAGTGCAGTGTCATAAATATCAGCGAGGATCGGACCCGGCGCTACCCCAACAGGCCCGCCGCAGCGTCCCGTTCCATCTGTCCCTGCATGTCGCCAGTCTGGCTGGCGTGGGCGCTTCAGAAGAGTGCCGTCACCGGCGTCCTCAGACCAGCCGAGCGACAAGTTTGTGATCTGCATATACAGCACGACAGGCCAGTCCGCCGCCAGTTGCAGCGAGAGTGATTCGAAACCATCTCTGCATAGGGAATCAGAATCAACAAGCCACTATACATGGTATTATTGTTATGTTTATTTACATATAGTTACCGACAACATACATAGATTCAAAACTAAAAATGCAAATGTGGCGTTGCAATGCCATGCCCATTTCAAAAGTGATGCATTATCGCACTCCGCCGATTGTTTGTTTGTCCAAAGAGAGACCTCAGTCCGACAGTAACCCGTTTGGTGAGAAGCTATTTTACATGGCACTACCTTCGGCTTCAGAGCCAAAGCCGCGTACACGGGGATATAGTCAGGTAAACGGGATCAGCGGCTGATACCAAAGGATCTGTTGCCACGAATCTGGTCTAAACATGACATGCTGAAGGGAAAATTGTCTAAATGTCACACTAAGCTTTGCTCCTTTTACTTCATGGCTGTTCGGTGTCGAAGGGGATATTCACGTTCCATTCACCGATTGCATGTTTTATTGCTCCGTCACTCACAAAAGGCTTTCCCTCACACACGACTCTCCCTGTCCCAAGCGCAGGCAGGAACTTCATAAATCACATGGTTTACCTGACACGCTGCCTCGATTTGAAAACCCGGGACCCGGCTCTACCGTCCGTAGTCCCATAGGCCGCACTCCACATTCAAACTCCCCTCCTACTCTCTCTCTCTCTCTCTCTCTCTCTCTCTCTCTCTCTCTCTCTCTCTCTCTCTCTCTCTCTCTCTCTCTCTCTCTCTCTCGCTCCGCTCCGCTCATCCCTGTCCTAAATTCCGTCTAAGCTTTTGTTTCTCGGTATTCCCATGGCAGCCGCTCAATTTTCGGGCATCTCCACAGTTGCACCTAAGCTCGCGTCCCCAATGACTCAGTCTCGTTCTCTTCCCTCGCATCCACCTTGACCGTGCACTCCCGGAGACCCAGCGACTGTCCCGCCAGCGCGTCGGCCGGCCGACTGGCCGACTGGCGCGCGCGGCTCCCGCCGGCCGCCTCTCCCCTCCCCGCGGCGTCCCGCGTCGCGCGCCACCCCAGCGCGACTCGTGCCGTGGGCCGTGGCGCGCGCCGTGGGGCGGGGCTTCGCGCACTAGGGTACAAGTAGGACCGGCGGCGCGGCGCGCGCCCAGTCGCCCTGCCGCCGCCGTCGCGCGAGCCAGCCGCCGTCGCGTCGCTCCGCGCGTCCTTTTCCGTTGCGTTTTGTTCCGTTTGTCATGTCTGCGATGGGGGTGGTGCCGATCCGGCCGAGTCCGCAGAAGGTGACGACGACCACCTGCGTGCTGCTCACCACGTCACCAGCGCCGGTGACGACGGCTCTGAAGGCTCCGGTGCGCCGCCAGGAGCCGACAGTTCGGCCCAACCGGCGCCGACTCGGCTACTCGTCGTACATCCCGCCGCCGCAGCCGTCCAACGTGCTCCGGCGCAACGCCCGAGAGAGGAACCGCGTCAAACAGGTCAACCACGGCTTCGCCGCCCTCCGCAACCACATTCCCAGCGCGGCCAAGAACAAGAAGCTGAGCAAGGTGGACACCCTGCGCCGCGCCGTCGAGTACATTCAGAGTCTGCAGGCTCTGCTGGATGAGAGTGATGCTGAGGGAGCGCCGTCAGCGACTCAGAGCCAGCCGTCTTCATGTCAGCCGTCACCCCACCAACCGTCTCCCCATCAGCCGTCCTCCCTGCAGCCGTCACCGTGTCTTCCCTCCGCGCACCTCCCCTCCCCGTGTCTGCCTTCTCCCTGTCAGCCGTCGCCGCAGACCCTGACTCCCTCCAGCGGCTGCAGCGCCGACAGCGGCTACGGCGAGCAGCGCGGCTTCTTCCTGCCGTCTCCTGCGACGGGCGCGGTGGCCGGCCCGCACCTCGCCTCGCCCTGTTCGGACGCCTCCTCTCCGGCGCCGTCCTACTCGTCGGAGCCGACGCTGCTGACATCTCAGTACGACCAGTACGAGCCGTACACACCGGCCGGCTTCAAGGAGGAGTCGTACGCGGACGCCGAACCCATCAGCGCAGAAGATGAGGAGCTGCTCGACGCCATCGCCTGGTGGCAGTGCAGCCAATAGCCGCCCGACGCCCGTCCGGCTATCACCGTCCACACGCACAGGTGAGAGAATGACCGAAACGTTTATTTATTTGATTAATAAGCGAGACATTCTTTTACATTTTCGTTAATTGCGTCAGGTCCATGTGCCGTTACAACTGTTATTATTTTTTTGCTGCACTTTTTGTATGAAGGGATTGATCGGAATTTTATCAGCACTAACGCCAATTTATCTATATAGTTTGGGGTCTCGGTATGTCAATTTTCAAAGGACATGTTTTTCATCTTCGGTAAACGGACAGCTCATTCAGGCGTTTTTTCCCCGGTTGGAATGGGTTTCGGAAGCGCGGTGGCTGTCTGGGAGGCGCGGTGGGTCCGGTGAGGGGCCGTCGGAGCGGGGTCCGCGGCAGATCCTCTGTGTCTGTCTCCCAGACATCCGCTCAGCGGCGGCGCCGCCACCATTACCTGCCGGCCGCGCGGCCAGGAAGCGGCCGCCGCCGCTCCGCGCTTGGCCGCCGCTCCGTGGCGGTGGACGGTGTCGCGGGCGGAAGCCGCCTGTCCCCCGACCTGTCCGCCGAGCTGAGAGGTGGCAGACGCCGGCGCCGGACGTCGCTTCCACCCGACATTTGCATAACCCAGCACGGCGCCTGCCCCCGGCAGCGGAGCCACCATTCATCATACAGCTCACGGGAAATATATGTAAAACTGGCTCAACTCCGCAAGAAATTCGTTGCCAAATTTACTCGGTGGCTATTCATAACGTTGGAATCGTAAATCTCACCAGAAATACCTGTCCAGCTACCTGCCTCTCTCACGCATTTTTCTCGGTTCCTTCGGTTTTTCTAATCAAGACCTTTTGTCCCCTTTGAGCCGGTGGGTTCCCTTTCATTCGCGTCAGACGCTGGCTGGCTGAAGGGACGGTGAAAATAGTGGGTCGCGCCGGCGGGGCGCGCGGTGCCGGCACCCCCTGCCAGTCGTCCTTCTCTCAGCACCCGCTCCTGAAAGCGCGCCTGGGAAACCGACTCTCTTCAAGTTTAAGCTTTTTTTACTGGGTTCCTGTGAATGCAGCCCACGTGGAGCGCGGCCGAGCATTGGGCATTTTTTGTCGTCTGTGTTTTTGCCGTCTTGTCACGACGAGCTGTCAGCGCTCGTTCAGAACTAACGGCGTCATCTCCGTCTCTGTTCACAGGTGGAGATTCTAGTCAAAGCTGACTGGCCTAGTGCTGCAGAGGCTCACAGTCGCCGCCGCCGTCATCCGCCGTTCGTCATCCGTCATCTGCTGTCCGTCATCAGTCGTCATCACTGCGCCCCCGCCGTCATCGTCACCTTCAGATGTGCTGCTGGTCAGTGGAGGATACCGCCAGCGCCACACCGGCGGAAGCCGACCAGTCGCCAATGGTCCACGATCGCCCGTCTGCGTTCGGTAGACTCCCGGAGGAGAGGTGCCATCAGCGCGTCCGGTCGCCGTCAGGCCGTCTGCCAGCGCGTCCGTCGCCGCCGGTTGTACACGAGCCGACTCCAACACCGACACCCGGCGTCCAGATCCCGTAACCTAGCCGGCCCTCGCGTCGGCCGATCGGATCGCGCATTAATTGGACCAGCCTTTCGGGATAAAGGGACACCATCAACATTCATCAATCGTGACGCGCGACCACCCAAAAAAACTCGACCGAGACGCGTTTCTCCGGCTCCTGGCAGGTGCCCGCATGACCGCAGAAGCGCATCGGGATAAGGAGTCAGCCCGTTCTAATGATTTGACATGACCTGGCGAGGCAAAGCGACCTGACATGCCGTGACCTGACCCGACCTGAATTGGCCAATGTATGGCTTCTAATTGTGATGCAGTGTCTTGATGCCCAGTGCCTTGCTTGTTTGTGCCAGCTGCTCAATATTCATATCAGTCTGTGTTCGGCCGTGATATGATTAAACTGGTAACATCATCTCTCTGTAGATATGCCTTGTTGGTCAGCTGTTGACAGTTTGCGGGATCTCTATAAGGAGCGTATACCGCTGCATTGTTTGAACTATGTCAGGCACATCGGTGTGTGATTTATCGACCCATGTTTTTTATCACTGTCAACAAAGCCATCGCTATTTTGTATCTTTTTACAGCAATTTGTACATTTTTAGATAATCTTAGTGTAGCTGAAGCATTGTACATAATAAGTGTATGTACAAATTTCATCTGTGACGTTACCCTTATAGCGACAATAAATATGTGACTAAGAACAACATACGAGTATTCTCTGCGGCTGGCATTTTAACAATGAAGTTGTTACGAGCATATGTTCAACATCAGTCGATGGCAAATAAATAAGGCCAATAAATATTGCAATTGCAATCTAATGAAAGGATAATTATACTTCAGTGCGAGACAGACTTAACATACATACGGGTAATACCTACCTACATACCTACTAAGGATCTATGATGTGCTTTAGAGTTAGTAAAACATAGAACAAGGGGAAAACAAGGAAAGCAAGGATAAACACCACAATAGGTAAGAAAGGGAACACTGCAACCCTATGAAGTTATACTGTAACACTATGAAGAATTAGAAATCCGCAGCATTCGTACCAGTTTTAGCCGTACGCTTCAGTTGGAGGCTGCAACTCGTGTGACGCAATCTAACAGAAGGCTCTTAGCTTTATCAATGTTTCAATAGTCTCAAGTTTATCACCTCTATAGGAAGCACCCAAGCCAGATGTGAATATTTGCATCGGTGACATTTGTCAACACTCATTGAGCTCCTGTATTTGCAGACACTTTGATCTTTCAGCAATCAAGTGGTTCAATGAGTTCTAGGAAAGCTGGCAATGGCGACTTACGCTGTTTTCAACGTGTCTAGGCTATAATGATAATGTGGATAATCGCCCCTCAACTTGGGTTTCGAAATGGCTTAGCAGAGAGATCCGACATCGTTAGCTAAACTTAGCTAATCCATAACAGATTTGCCTACTGGAGACAACTTGAGATAACGAATATGGCACTGTTGACTTCACGGTCATGAGTTCACCATAATTAGCCCACAAGCTTAACAGGTGATAGTGATAACATATCGGGTACCATGCAGCATCGTAATTAAAATCACGCATTCACCCTATATTTTATTAATTGACCAGCATCTTGCTTTCCATCCCAAGATATGTAGTATCCAAAGGTAAAACAGCGCCATGCACTTAGAACACCGGTAGTTCAGATGACTTGGGTAGATCCTTAAAATGTTAATGCTGGCAATTGGCATGGTCAAACTCACGGCCGAAAGAAATAATTTAAAATAAAGTAATAAAATTTCGTTTTTTTTTTTGCTGCGCACTGTAAACAATGCGTAAAGATATCACTAGCAAATTATGCAAAAGGTACTGGGGTAAAGAAAACAACCAGAGAAATCCGCATCCGCGTTTGGGAATTTCACAAATATTCAGTCAAACACTTCTTTAAAAATTTATATCGACAGAGATAGAGATAAACAGGAAGTCTCATTGTAGAAATTGAAAGCCTCATACACGTTATAACTCACGCATCTCTTTAGCTCATCGCCATTACCATGCTACGACTTAGCTCCCAATCTCGAATACTTTACTCGTACTTAGTGATGAGAGAGGAGAAAATAACGATCAGTCCCGGCGTTATGCAAATGTAACCGAAGGTTTGTTGTCAATAGTTAAAACACTATTCTTTAGAATTGTGTTTTTCTATTGAAAAACAAATCTTAAACCAATCGATTCACGTGATACGCGTATACCATTCAACATAACATTCTCTTCATAATCCATTATGCACTTTGCTGAATGAAGAAAAAAGACAGGCAATGCATGTCGACGACGATATTGAACTTTAGGGAGCAGCTACGCAACATTTTATAGACTTTTTATTGCTTATTTTATTCAAATAAAGCTGGTTTGGTGAGGACTTCAGAATATAAGCACCGACGTATGCTATTTTGTGATTAGTCAAAGTCACTACAATATCGCATCCGATTCATATTACGATATGTATATTGTATTTTGATATGTAACCAAATTATGCAGGTGAAACGCTCTAATGTATTGCTTTTTGACGTGTAATGCATTCAACTCTGACGCAATTTCTGAAGAAGCGTAACATGATAAGCTGAATTTCAAACAAGGTAAAGAGGCTTATTATGAACAATGGAACGTCGTAAATGTCAATTAGGACCGACTATATTCATCCCATGAAGTCCAAAAGACGAACAGAGCTAATATCCCTATCGGGACGGGTGGACTCTATCAAAGTACTGTTGTTTCGGCATATAATCTCCGCCAGGGCACCTGTCATTGTATGCAGAAAAAATGGCTAAGCCACTTCTGCAACAGCATCTATATGTAAGCGTGACATTCCAAGCTCCTCTAAACAAAGGCCCTGGCTCAAGACTGCTTCACTCACCTGGCTTCCCGTCTGTGAGTCCGTCTGTCTGTGCGACTAAAAAAAAACAAACAAACAAAAAACAGAGGGGCGTTTGCTTGCTCTGGTTTTCAATACTTCCTTCCTCATTCTTCCGTGCTTGGCTCTAATTGTGTTCGTTCTTCGTTGTATCTGTTCCGCTCGTCATACACATATTGTTCTATGTGCCCACTTTCCAGAACGAATTTTTCACAAAAAAGCTGTCTATTTCATGCAATAAAGTGAAGAATAAAAGCGAATGCTAACTATTGAGGCTTTTGCAGGATATCCCTGTAAAATCGTCCTTCGTATCTTGACAGCATCACCACCTCTCGTCAGTCCCTCCTGCGGAAGCCTGCAGCCCTCTCCGACCTGTCACCGTCCGCTGGTAAAACGCAGTCGGCGGACCGCCGGACTCGACCTGCCCTCGGGCGTCACACAGAGTAGGACCGTCTCGTCCAGCCTATGCCCCCGGGCGACACGCACGCTGTCCGAAGGCGTCGCGTGGCTCGAGCTGCTCCTAATGACCCCGGCTTGTGCTCCGATAACAATCGACGGAGGCACGCGGCCTGCCAGCCGTCACTCGGCTGTCGCGCGGCGCCGGCCGGCGGCCGTCCGTTAACTCGTTACTATTCGATCCGCGCCGTCCGACACCCGCCCGACGAAAGTCGACACCAGATAAAGCGGGTTGTAATGGGATTATCACCCGACCAAGGAGTAGTAAATCAACTTCGGTAAACAAAAACCGAGAGATGAGGAGCAGGCCGCCCGTCGAGGCAGCCGATTAACGCTCTCCAAACGGGATTCGAGCGGACTGGTTTCCGGCTGAAGGGCTAGTCGCACCTCTGACCGGCCGGCTGGCTGGACGGGTCGCCCTTCTGACCGGCCTCAACCACCGCGTGGACGTCGCAGTCCCTCGTTCGACCGCAGTGGCGAATGATGCCCGTCGGAAGCCAGGCGGTCGTGTGGTCGCGTCGATCGCGTCCCGCACATGTGAGCTACTGACAGACGACCGACCGAGGGGAAGGGTGGTCGGACTTCTCACTCGCTGTCTGCCCGGCCAACAGCCGTCTGCGCGACTGGCCGGCGGCGGTCCAGCACATGGGAACGCCTCAGGACCAGAGCGACCCACCAGTCAGACTGCTCCACCCCTGTCGTGCTCGGTGGGCCATGTGGTCACCAGGGCTGTGACCGCGTTGTCCAGGCGCAATTAGAGGGTCTATGACAACCGCTAGTGACGGCCGCACACAGGCTGGCGCGTGCGCCGGAGCGATTTTTTCTCGCGCTTCTCCCACACAAAGCGCTAACTGGGTCAGAGGAAGGGTTAGGAAGGGGCGGACGCGGGTCGCGCCGGTGAGCGGTGAACCCCTGTGATCGCCGCTGACGGACACTCCCCCTGGCCCGGACCCGTCTCCGTCAGAAGCGGGACACGCTTCCGACGGCAGGCGTTCGAGCGGCGACGGCTGTCACCCTGCGGCCGCGCCTGGCCGCGGCGGCCACAGATGAGTAACGGGACCAACCCCTTCGGAAACACCGGGAGCCGTCGGAGCCGCCAAACAGCCGGACATGTGGGCGCATATCTGTCAGAGGGGGAACAGATGGGCCACTGAGACTCACCAGTCAGACAGGACCAGAGAACACTTCCCCTGCTCTGGGATAGGGGATCGACAGCTACACCAGGCCAGGGAACATACTGCTCCAGACTCAGATGGGCTTACCACCGGCGTCAAACTAACAGACTTCCGCTTTAGAGCGGCGAGTTGCACTCTAACAAAAATGTGTGGCTTCGATTGGCTGTGAAGCAGCCGATTGAAGCTGCATCTCTTCACCACACATCAGTGACTGGGTGGCTAATATGGGACCATCCTTCACCGACTGACCCCAGATGGTCGCCATTCTATCCCCATGGTACTCTTGTCCAGTCTCTATCGTCTACCCCCGCGCTGACCAGCACGACAGTACGTACTCCCCTAATTCGATGACCGATGATGACCGAGGCCGGACACCGGAGCCCGTCTGAGATGAACCGCTCGGATCAGTTTCTCCCATCGACCGTGTCGGCGACACCTTCCGGCGCGAGCCGGACACGGCGTCCAGCTGAGAAGATCTCCGAGCGGCGGTCAACACCGGAAGCGGTATCAGCTCGGCGACAATCTGGCCCACGAGTAGACTCTAGTGGCCTATGTTCCGTCATGTCTCTTCCAATTCATAGATCATTTATTTATTATGTGGTTGAGAATGACTAGAAAATATTCAGAGAAACTAGACAGGGAAGGTGAAGGTAGGTATAGCGGGATGGCTGCACGTTCGAAAAGGGTTGGTATATGACGGAGGCCGACAGACAGCAGGCAGGGTAGTGGGCGGATCGGCAGCGGTACCCGGCAGCTATAGCGGCCGGCCGGCCGGCGTCAGTTGTCAATTACAGGGCCAGAGCCAGTACCGGCGGCCGGTAGGTATACCGCCACCGCCGGTCCCCGCGCTGATCCACTTCACTTTCGGAATCACCTGATGACATGTTTTGATCGCCGGGTCGTTTTAGGCTCGTGTTTTGCCGTGCCGACCGGACCATCAGGCATCCCGTTCCTGTCAACACGAGTGGCATGTACTGACCGGTACGGACAGCCGACCAACCATATCGGCGGCGCTGATTTGGTGCTGACGGCACGGGTGGACACCAGCCTACACCAGCGCCCGGCCCGGCCCGGTCGGGGCCAAATTACCGCGGAACGGGTGGATAATAGCTCGGCGAGCTGGTATGGGTGCCGAGCGCTGCCTGGCAGCACGGCAGCGGGTCATTGGGTCAGAGTGGCCTGCAGAGTGGGCCGGGACACCGCCACGGTCTGACGGGCTGACAAAACTGCCGGTCATCCTATGTCCGGGTTGCTGTCACCGGATACAGTACACATGCACCGAACGGTTTGCTTACGGCGCAGGGTGAAGATATTTAGCATCGAACACGTGATATAAATGCCTGCTTACGAGTTGTTAAGTTTAGAAATATGAAAGAAGTATTTACTTTGAGCTAACCAACATGAGTTTTGAAATGATGTAGGTATCGCAAACTTCTTTATTCAACATGAGTGATGTAATAGACTAAAATTAGAAGAAGAAAAAAAAACAGGAACTGGTAGACCGTGGCGGCGGAACACCTTCAATTAAGGGGGGGGGGGGGGACACTGCCGACTTTTGGTCCCATTCTTACCATGCCACGCTCATAGGGCTAATGTTAAAATGCCAAAATCAAAGGGAGGCACGGTGCCCCGGTGACCCCTTCGTTCCGCCGCCTATGCTGGTAGACCGATAATTCACCATCAAATTACACGAGCGCGGGCCGAAACGTTTATATGAACTTACGCTATGGCTTTAAAGCTACAGCACACACCCACAGTTGTAATTCTTTGCGAGCAACATATCATGGTGAGACAGAAGACAAAAAAGGTGGCTCAGTCAGGCTCAATCCAACATCACGACCCACCCAAATCACGACGAAAACGATCCTCCTCTGTGCCGAAATGGTTCGGCCAGCGTACCTATTACAACTCTTAACGGATCAGAGATCACCATTGATCATTTTTAGGATCATCTATCGGAATTTGCCCTTTTGTTCCGGGCTAGACTGGAGACGATAATCGCTTGCCTGAGCCACATGTAACAAGGTGCTGGCGTCATATTGGTGATTTCCAACTAACATGGACAGGGCACGTGTCTGCGACTGCTCGGCGCTGTTACGTTGTCGGTTGTACCCGATGAACCATGATCAGAATGATCCCCCGCATTATTTTGCAGTGAACCGTTCGGAACACACGTATTTCCTGTACCGTACACCGTATCGCCGTAAATGGGTGTAAGTACGCTGGAGCCCTGGGACCAGGTGTACTACACTACTACAGACTGTTACCCAAGAAGCCGGGATAATGGATGGCTTAGCTACACAGACCGGACCAGATGACCCTAGATCTGCAGAGGAGGTCCAGGAATTTGATATTTGCTTGATAAGGGTGCATCTATAAATATAATGTATTTTGGATACACAACTGCTATCTTCAACAGAGACCGACGAACTCGAGCCAGTCCCTGAATACGGTCAGATTCAAGTCCCAGGATGGAGTAATGAACAAACCATGCCTGACTCTACGTGCAGACATTGACAGCCAGTAATTTATGATGTCGAATACAACGCTGAAGAAATATCATGAACTTATCTTTTAAGCATTGGGAGACAGCACAATTTCTGGCGATTTTTATTCAAGGCGATATCGAACTCCCCCGTTTTATAACGTGAAGCGTTGAAAAAAAAAAACAAAAAAAAACTTATAAAGTCATAGTAGCATCAATGGTGTATCACGGCTAAAAACGCGCTTTGAGAATAGCATCTTCACTGCGGCCCTTGAGTCACAAATACTCCTAGATACTGTCTCATCATTAAAATACGTGCATTTCATGGGGTGATTAAGACGGATGTTGCGACATAGTCCCATCACCAGCACGACGCTAAAGCCACTTAGACAGGCTTATGGAAACAAAGGCTGGAGGGTCGTGTATGCAGCAGCGACGACCTGCCGCGGACGCAGCCAGCCGAGACAATCTGGCCATCATCGGCCGGGCGACGGTGGTCTACGGTCGGGCGGCGAGCCACCCTCCCCTACCGGCGCGGTGGTCACTGGAGGTCACCGGCAGTCTTCCCTGTCTGTGGAAGCATGCCGGATCCGGTATAGAGGGAATAGACTGCATGTGAAGAGAGGCCAGGCCCGGCGTCGGAAACTAGACTCGCTCCAAATACCTAAGTGAGCTGAATGCTGCTGTTGCCGGGCCCATGGGCAGCGCTGGGCGACTATTGCATGCCGCTCTCTTTCACAGAGAGACCAAGCGGATGCGTAGTAATTCATCAGGCCGGCTCGGCTCTCGGAATAGCGCTGCGAATCTCGCCTTCCTCGGGCTACCTTTGCGCATAGACAACCTGTTCTGTCCGGCGGTCAGATTAGATCGCGGGAAACCTCGACATTACCATCCCATTATGACTAGTTAGCGGCGGCCGGGCGCAGATTGGAGTGCGCCGCCGCCGCCGTCCAGCTGCCGCCGCGCGCCGGGATGCCGCCGGGCCGCGGCCACACAGGCGCCGCAACAAGTGCACTGCTGTGGGAGGCCTCCGGTGGACGGGCCATCACCCGGCGGTGACCGGACCTCAGCCGGGGAGGCCCCACCGGCCCGCGCCCACCGCAGTGTGCACAGCCTTGGCCCCTAGCCTCCGCCGACCCCAGCGCGCGGCTCTTATAATTGGACAATGATGGTCCGCACGAGGCGGCCGCGGTGACACCGCCTTTGAAGTGTGTCCTACCTGCGGTTTGTCACCAGCGCTGCGCACGATTTAGCCACGTGTGTGGGTGGCTACCTGCGTACAGTCGTGGCCAAAATACGACGAAAGCAATCGGAAGACGACGAACGACGCACTGATGACTTAATGTTAGTGCGTGGCGCGGGTTTGGGTCGTTGTGGTTGTCACCAGCCGGCGGATGCTGAGTTCAGGACAGTCTGGAATCGTCCGGTAGCACGCCACTAGACGTCCTCTGGGTCCACGGGCCCAAATCACAGACCACAGTGGACGGGGCGCAGGCCACAAGGGAAACCACTGAGCACCGGCCAGGTTCTACCTACCACTTGTCACTCTATATACAGAAGCTACATAACATGGGCCTCGTTTCATAAAACTCTGCCGTAACTTACACCTTTCCGTAATTCACACCCTTTCAAACTACGGAGCGCAAATGAAGCGGTTTCACAAAGCCACAACTGGAATTGTTTACACCTCCGTAAGTAAGCACATTTGCGTAGTTGCCGTAATTTATCAAGCGTCCTACAAATTACAATTTCGTGTCAACACTTATTTTTTTACGAGAAATTATAAAACAGTTATGCTGAATTTTAATCTTAAAAATTATTTATGAAAAAAACAAAATTGATATTGATAACCATCCTTTATTAAATCAATATATTGAAAATAGCAGAAAGCCAGCTAAGCAGAAGTGCCTTACTACGAAAGTGGCGCGGCGCGGCGAACAAACAAAATTCCGATAGTTGCCACAAAAAGCGATTGGTACAGAAGATTCGCAGTTTCTTTTTCTCATTTTGGCTGTTCTTTCTTCCTCACCGGGCTCAACATTATAAAATATATTAAAAATTAGCTTCGAATCTTCACATTAATTCAAATTCACGCAACATTTTTGTGCGTAGTTTACACCACTGATATCAAGAGCTTGATAAAATATTTGGCGTTAATTACGTCGTTTTATGAAACCCAAATGGCATGAATTGGTCCGGATTCGAGCATTTGCCGTAAATGAAGCTCCGTAATTTCGATGGCGTGAATTACTCCGGTCTCCGGCTTTATGAAACCGAATTGGCATCAAATACGCCAAATCTGGCATAATTGACGGAACGCCGTAAGTAATTCCTTTTATGAAACGAGGCCCTGGTCGCTGACCCGGCTGCATCCTCGCTGAGTATTGTAGATCTACTTCGGTTTCACGTAAACCGACTTCCGACGACCTTTTCTGGCTATACTGCCGATGGTACTTTCACTGGACGTTTACATTGCAGGCTAAAAATAAGCCGTTCAGTCCAAGGCGGGATCTTCTCCGTTATTTGGGACGCGTGAGACCGACACAATTCCGCTTTACGCATCTGAATACCAGGCGCCCCCAGCGTTAGGTACGCGGTGGGAAATCAGCCTCCCGTTTACCCTGCAGGGGTTGCAGTGCGGTGGGCCAACGGGCCATAGTGTCCGTCCGTATACCAATCTATCAGCTGCGGTCCCTATCACCACATCGTGCGACTAATATGACCGGAGAAAACAGATACAGTTGCACTTGATTTACACGCGCTACTCTACCAGTATAACGCCTTTTGGGGCGACTAACGGAGCGAGCGAGAGGGTGGGCCTTGCACGTGCGAAATTGCGAGGGGTTACCTCCAACTGACTTGTGTACGGCACCCTACTAACTGGTCTCTAGCGATGTGCCAAATTTGGGCACAATCGGCCCAGCCGTTTTCGAGATCTGGAAGCGGTACCCTGCACGTGCGCACGTGCAAAATAGGTCCCAACTGACTTGTGCACGGCACCCTACTAACCGGTCCCTATCCATGTACCAAATTTGAGCGCAATCGGTCCAGCCGTTCCCGAGATCTGGAAACGACCCCTGCACGTGCGCACGTGCAGCAGCACCCCAACTCTGGCACATGGATATGCAGTGCCTAGTGGGTGCCTACCTACATGCCAACTTTCAGCGCAATCGGCCAAGTAGTTACCGAGATATTGCAACAATTACAAAAGTGACACCTCTTCGTTTTGCACGTGGCACGTGCATAAGGGGTCACCCACATGAATCGGGAATAGTCCAATACTTGGTAGAAGGAATGAAGCTACCCTACAAAAATTACCGCGTGTAAATCGGTCAAGTGGTTGCTGAGATATAAGCCTCGCAAAAGCGTGACCACGGCCGGCCGGCCGGCCGGCCGGCCGCTCATACTCAGAAATTTCCGTTAATCTAAGGAAAGACTACGCTCGCTTCGCTCGCTCCGTAATTATTTTCTCAGCAAGCTACTTCCTGTGGCGGCTTGTTAATTTGTCGGTATTGGTCTAGGACTGGTCACGGTTATGAGTACACCTGTTAAACACATGTGCGCATAATTAACAAGGAGACACTTTTTCGCACAACTGAGTGATCTCTGGCTAGCGGACAATTTAACTGTCACGGATTTTATGGTAGTAGCGGTCAGCGGAAGAAACCCGTTGGATTTCTTGTCCCGAATACCTACATTGCAAAATTCATGAAATATTATCGCAGCATTGTTCAACAGTATGCGAACCTGTTAGTGAGGCATCACAAGCTTTCTCACATAACT
The DNA here is from genome assembly GCF_019059575.1 of Amphibalanus amphitrite. Taxonomy (NCBI): domain Eukaryota; kingdom Metazoa; phylum Arthropoda; class Thecostraca; order Balanomorpha; family Balanidae; genus Amphibalanus; species Amphibalanus amphitrite. The sequence goes on from NW_024883156.1 coordinate 99,059, forward strand.
TTCGCTCGACGGTTGCTACCCCGTCTCTATAATGAGAAACGCAATGATTTTCTGCGTCTGCGCTTCCCAAGAGCGACCTACTATCCATCGTTGCTGTCAGAGTAGCCTGACTGCAGGGTTGTGCTCGACTCAAAAAAATTTGCCGACTCGACTCATCATTCAACCTCAGAAAGCCCTGGCTCAACTCTGACTCAAACAAGGAGCTGATTTTTTTCCCTTGACTCGACTCATGACTCAAGCGGCTCAATGAAAATATGAGTCGACTCAAACTTGACTCAAATTTTTGTTGAGTCAAGGGAGTTGACTCAAAATTGACTCAGATAAAAAAGCTGTTGAGCGGGGGATGAAAAAGTCCGGCAGCAGGGCCAGGGCGAAGTTGTTAAGCGGTGGTGGGGAATAAAAAGCTTCTTTCTGGAAAGTTGAGTCAGCTGACTCATGTTCCTAAATGTTTGACTCAACTCAATGTCAAAAGTTATTTTACTGACTCAACTCTGACTCAACTCAACGCCTTAATATTTTTGTCCGACTCAACTCTGACTCAACTCAACAGCTCAACAATTTATCCGACTCGACTCAAATCTGACTCATTTGAGTCAGAGTTGAGTCAAATTTTTGACTCGACTCATGAGTCAAGCACAACCCTGCCTGACTGTCATCTCGGCCCGTCACTCGGCCAGTTTTATTGTGCGAGCTTAGCCTGCCTCACTGTCTCAACTCAGCCTGTCTCATTGTCTCACCGCGGTCTATCTCATTGTCAGCTCGACCCATCCCACTGTCAGCTCGGTCTATGTTCACCCTCAACCCTTCCCGGCCGGAGCGCGGGTTTTCTGGAAACTCACCCCTCCACCATCCGTGAGTCACCCCACGCGTCCGGGCTGCGGCGGCGCCGATGGCGTCCGGGGACCGGGGGCACTGGCGCGGAAACCGTCATCGCGTGGCGTGCAGCGTGGGGCCCGGCGTCATGACTAGCCGTCCGGCCGGGCTGTGTCGCCGCGAGGTCGGGCGCCCGCCAGTCACCGGGCGCAGTTCGGGTCTGCCAGTGCCGCCGGCTGCGGGCGCGGGTCACAAGGTCACCGCTGCGGCGCGGACCGTGTGCCCGCTTTGTTGCCGGCCGGTCAGACCGTTCGGTGGCGGCCGGTAGTGCTGATTTATTGATGGCCCGTGCCCGTAATGGGCGGCTGATTCGGCCGGTCGGTAGAGCGCGGATTGTGGATAGACTGGCTCGTGGACGAGTAGACAGGCGCCACTACCAGCATCGCTGTTTTATCGACGCAAGGGGGCTCGTCGGTGGTGACATCAAAATGTCCTAGCCGCTCTGTTTCAGCGCGTGTGCGCACGAACTCAGGACACCCCCGATAACTATCAGTCAATCATGAAATAGGTGTCCGGGTAACGGGAGTGACTGGCAGAGAAAGCCTCTCTCAGTAGCGCGTCCTTCCGCGCGTGTTTAGCTGAGTGAGTTGTCAGATATGTGACGATCTCGGCCGGCCCGATGAAGTCAGTGGCGCGTGGCTAACGTGCTAATGGAGCGAGCCGGCCCCGCTCTGCGCCCCGTCACACACACAGACGTGACACCGAGCCGACCGGAGCCTGTGTCTAACCAAATCGAGCCGGTGACTTGTCCACTTTGGACACCTATCTGCTCTGTATCAGCTCCAGAAACATGCCCAGCGTCACTTCTGTACGCTTTGTAAACAGGGCGCAGCGTGTTAGACCATGACGGATTTATTGGCCCCTTTCTCGACCCGATTATATTTTGTTAGACGCAGGAATTAGAATAATTAGCCAGCGGTGCATATGATTAATGCTAATGTCCCATTACTCGGCTTCCATCTTTGATGTCGGGCGGCGAACGAGTGATAGGGGCGGCGATTAATTGGAGAGGCTGGGCATAAAGAATGACGTCGGTTGTGTACTCGGACAGCGGTCGATCGGCGCGGCTCGATCGCGCCCCTATCAGCCGATCGGCCACTCTCCCCGACCGCCGCCCAGCCGCCACGGTAAATAGTTTGTGTTTGTAACGAAACGGCGCGACATTCTTGTGTTGTCCAAGATATGGATGGCGTTCGTGATAGGAGACGCACGTCGGCCGGCCGGCGAGGTCGGGGCATTCCGGCCGCGGTCACCGTCAGTTGTCACCGGTCCTCAGCGAGGCGTCACCTGTCACCCGACTGTCATCTGACTTCACCAAACTTCACTGAGGCGCCAGCTGTCACCTGAACTCATCGTGTCATCTGACCTCTCCAGACCTCACTGAGGCGTTACTTGTCACACAAAAATCGCCGGGACGTCACTGGTAAACACCGGACTGCCTCGGGGAAGTTTTGGATAAGTGAGGGCAGTGAACAGCCAGTTCTGTGTCACCCATGTCCACTGTCAGGCCATCCACCAATTCGATCCCGTACCAGTCCAAAAAGCGTTCTAAATTCGCTTTCAATTTGTGGGTCGGAGAAGGACAGGGAATGAAACAACTTTATTCATCATCCCGCTAACAATTTGTGGGGGCAAATAACTTCAGCATTTCCCGGTCGTTTTCTCTCAGTTCAGTCGAATGGTCTAGTGTCTTGAATCCTTGGTGTGCCTGACTTGTATTTAGTGTCGACTGTCGGCACCGTCTGATGCCGCCGACACCGATGTTCTCCCCAGTGCCCTGAGCCTGAATCTGTGGGTGGTCGGCGACATAGACACTGCACATTCCCTCTCCGATACCCCGTGCCCTGACGGTACAGACAGCGGGCGGTCCGTGTTGCCGTCTCACCCGCCGCCGGCCGGCACACAGGAAGTGGGGTCACACTTGGCTGACCGGGGCCTCCTTGACTCGTGTGGTGGCGCGCGCCGGCGGCGCGGCGGCCGGCCGCGGAACAGGCGACCTCCTCCGTCGAGTGGCGGTCGACGCGACGGCTGATTTACCGAGACAGCCGCGGGCGCCGCTCCCCTCCCACCTGAGGGGGCGCCCCGGGCAGAGAGGGAGAGGGGAGAGACGATGTCGGAGTGTGAGGGATTGTTGGAGTGGTCTGTGGTTGGCTGGAACTGTCAGCTACCTCCTTATACAGGAGGGGAGAGACGATGTCGGAGTGTGAGGGATTGTTGGAGTGGTCTGTGGTTGGCTGGAACTGTCAGCTACCTCCTTATACAGGAGGGGAGAGACGATGTCGGAGTGTGAGGGATTGTTGGAGTGGTCTGTGGTTGGCTGTTGGAGTGGTCTGTGGTTGGCTGGAACTGTCAGCTACCTCCTTATACAGGAGGGGAGAGACGATATCGGAGTGTGAGGGATTGTTGGAGTGGTCTGTGGTTGGCTGGAACTGTCAGCTACCTCCTTATACAGGAGGGGAGAGACGATATCGGAGTGTGAGGGATTGTTGGAGTGGTCTGTGGTTGGCTGGAACTGTCAGCTACCTCCTTATACAGGAGGGGAGAGACGATATCGGAGTGTGAGGGATTGTTGGAGTGGTCTGTGGTTGGCTGGAACTGTCAATTACCACGGTGACTGTAAATACGGTGATCTCATCTGGATTTGGTCACGTGATCATTTTCGAGCGCAGCGCACGTGCAGTTGTGGCGAGGGCACTTCCAGAAATTCTGGATCCATGCGATTTTGGAGCCAATGTAAAGTCTATGGGAAAATGGTTCATTTTTATTTGTTTTTCTTATCACACCTAAACTTTCAAGTTTTTCTCAAAGATTCACCCTGATTCATGTGTAGAATTGATTGGTCTTTAATATGGTATCAATTTTAGATTTTTATCGGATAATTTCAAAAATTACTTACCATTTAAACTACCAAAAGAGGTGATTGCGGCTAAGCATTGTGACAGCCATATCATGTCACTGGGAAATTACGCTTTGTTGTGCATCTTCATTTTAACTGTTCTCGAAGTTAGTACACTCGGGGGCAGATTGATGTTCCACAACTCTTTATCCACCGGGTCCCTATGGCTCAGCATTGGCAGCAGCCGCCTGGTACCGGTAGACTGTGCCGCTTCACTTACTTGTCAAGCGGCACAGCCTACCCACCCGTATGCCACCGGTCTGGGTCGGTGGCTGGAAGGCGATGTGGGCCGCCTGTGACGTCAGCGCAGCGGTGAGGGCCGAGCCCGGAGGCATGGCTCGGGTCGGCGCGGCGCGGCGGCTGGCGAGGGCTGGGGAGTGAGGTGGGGTGGGAGCACGGACCATCGCGCGGCTGAGCGAGTGTAGTTAACTTTCGCGTCTCATGGCGCCAATTATTCTACCTAACAATTGTGCTAAAGCAGTTGTTAAAATGTCCTATCCCCAAGACAGCGCCTATCATCATACTTGCCATGCACATTACGACACACTTAAACGTGACATTGGGACAGCCGATAGAATTTATATCACACGTGCATCGAGTTGCGGAGCTACATTGTTTTTAACAGATATGTATTAAGGCCTTGATTGAGCTCATTGGTGTCTATTATTTCGCACAGCAATCGTCCAGAGACGTGGGAACTGGGGTTTTTGGATAGCGCGGCGACCCAACTCTTTTGTTCCTCTAATGTGTGGTTGCAGCCACCAATAGCAAACCGTTCCATCTAGGAACAAATAAGTCGCGCACCTGGGACGGTTCGAACCGGGTTTCTCCAACCGGTCACCCCACGACGCTAGCCTGTACCCAATGAGCTGCCGAAACCAGCGACCACCCGCCGCGGTCAAACGCGATCAAATGTCACAATACTGTCATTGGCGGTCAGCGGGTGAATGTCATTTTGTTTTGTGCGGACGAGGACCATTCTCGGTAGCTCAGTGGATGAACGCTCGTGTCGTGAATTGGCCGGTGGGAGAAGCCCGGTTCGAACCCCCCTGAGTGGCCGAATTTTTGGCTCCTAGTTGGAACGGTTTGCTATTGGAGGCTGCGACCACATATTAGAGCAACAGTAATAATCGCTTTAAATTGGAGCGTTGGCTGCGGCACTACTCATAAACCCCAGTTCCCACGTCTCTGGACGATTGCCGTGCGAAACAATAGACACCAATCTGCTCAATCAAAGCCTTAATACTAATATGTTATACAAAATATAGCTCCGCACCTCGATGCACGAGTGACATAAGTTCTGATATAAATGGGAAAGGCAATGGGAACGTGTTCTTTTATATTAAAATTGGTTACACATGTGTTTCGGGAATAATCCCTTGGTCACACCATATAAAAATAACTACCTATATCGAAATACAATCGAGGTCGAAATACAAATCGAGGTTGTATTTCGATATAGGTAGGGGAAAGTGGGGTAAGACGGTCAGGGTAGGTAAGACGGGCACCCCTTCTGCAGACCAAACCAATAGCGCTACGAGCAAGAAAAGTTAGGACCAGAATTGCCTTTCCCACTACACACCACCATTCAAGTCTGGTGAATTTGTGTTCAGTCGATAATCTTTTATTTTGATTTCTTTAAAACACTCATTTCATTGAAAACATCCATAATGTATTGTGCAAGCTTTTGTGTACAGCACTATAGAGTTAAAAACTCGCAATCACTTGTGGTACACTCATATGCCAACAGTGTTCATTTACGGCGGATTTGCTTTGTCTGCATCAAATTGTCCACAGCGAAAAATCGTGCTGAACTTCTGACATTGAGTTTGGGGTAAGACGGGCAACTATGAACCCAATGGGTCTGTAATGGTGAAAATATTTTTGTTGCTGTAGGAAAAAAGAAGCATTTCTAATAAGAATATGTTCGATTCCGATACTCACAGACATGTTAGCAATATTCCTTCGGCACAGTTTATTCTCGAATAATGAATGTGAAAAACGGTTCTACATGGCTTCTGAACTAGGGCCTATATAGGAGCATACGCCTTCTGCACGAATCTCGTATACTGCCATTTCCGAAGCACTTGAGACCAACGAGCGACTGTATAAATGCGGCTAATCTCGGGCATTTGTTGCGAGCTGCGCTGATCGGTGAAAGAAGCTGGCCGTCTTGCCCTACCCATGTGACCGTCTTACCCCATGGGGTGGGGTAAGACGGGTTTTTGCAAGGTTTTGCAAAAATAGCTGCAGTTTATTTGTTGAATCAGGTCTAAGTCTCATCTTCTGGCAAATGAAAGTAAAATGTCTGAAAAAGGTTTTCACCCAGTTTCCCGTTTCTATGATGTTTCTAACCGGCCGAAAAATGGCTCCAAAGTTAAGGTGCCCGTCTTACCCCACTTTCCCCTAGTTATTTTTATATGGTGTGACCAAGGGATTATTCCCGAAACACATGTGTAACCAATTTTAATATAAAAGAACACGTTCCCATTGCCTTTCCCATTTATATCAATACGTCTATGTAATAATAATAATGACATAAGTTCTATCGGCTGTCCCATTGCCACGCTTAAGTGTGTCGTAATGTGCATTGCAAGTATGATGATAGGCGCTGTCTTGGGGATAGGACATTTTAACAACTGCTTTAGCACAATTGTTAGGTAGAATAATTGGCGCCTTGAGATGCGAAAGTTAACTACACTCGCCCAGCCACGCGATGTCCGTGCTCCCACCCCACCTCACTCCCCAGTCCTCGCCAGCCGCCGCGCCGCGCCGACCCGAGCCATGCCTCCGGGCTCGGCCCTCACCGCTGCGCTGACGTCACAGGCGGCCCACATCGCCTTCCAGCCACCGACCCAGACCGGTGTCATACAGGTGGGTAGGCTGTGCCGCTTGACAAGTAAGTGAAGCGGCACAGTCTACCGGTACCAGGCGGCTGCTGCCAATGCTGAGCCATAGGAACCCGGTGGATAAAGAGTTGTGGAACATCAATCTGCCCCCGAGTGTACCTACTGGATGATTCATGCGTAGAATTTGTTGAACTTTTGTCTTGTGTCACTGATAATGCCTTTATAAATTAAAATTGTGAAATAATTATTCAAGTAATTTCGCCCCGGTCGACATGGACGCCGTTGTGAGCCGGTTTTGGCGTCGGGAGAGGGAGAGGGAGAGAGAGAGAGAGAGAGAGAGAGAGAGAGAGAGAGAGAGAGAGAGAGAGAGAGAGAGAGAGAGAGAGAGAGAGAGAGAGAGAGAGACGGAGACGGAGACGGAGACGGAGACGGAGACGGAGGACGGAGGACGGAGGACGGAGGACGGAGACGGAGACGGAGACGGAGACGGAGACGGAGACGGAGACGGAGACGGAGACGGAGACGGAGACGGAGACGGAGACGGAGACGGAGAGAGAGAAAGAGAGAGAGAGAGAGAGAGAGAGAGAGAGAGAGAGAGAGAGAGAGAGAGAGAGAGAGAGAGAGAGAGAGAGAGAGAGAGAGAGAGAGAGAGAGAGAGAGAGAGAGAGAGATAAAGACCAAGGGCTATCAGTGAGGCGGGAGCTCCACGACAGGTACTGGGAGCGGGCTCGCCTTTTCCTCGTAGTGACCCATCAAGGCTGGGCGGCGGCGGTACTAGTTTCGCAAGAGACAGAGACATGGAGCGACTCGGGACTCGTCTCAGTCCCGCCGCCACCCAGCCGCCCGCCGCGCCTGGCCGGGCTGCTGCTTCGGGCGCGGGCGGCCCTCCCGGCTCCTGCCCGTCTGGGATGCGCTCCCCATCCGCAGGGCATCGGCGGCGCCCAAGAGGCACAAGAATAACGGCGGTGCTGCGGGCGGCTTGTGGGGTGACGGTGCCGCGCTCCTTCCCCGGCTCCTCGCCGTCCGTCCCCCCCCCCCCCTCCCCGGTGCCGTTTTCTTCCAGGGGAGGTGCCTTGGCCGCCGTGCCGGTGCGTAGCGCAGTCCGCGCTTTCAGCACAGCAAAATATCCACCCAGGCTAGATTAAGGTAATGACAAACTAGGATTAAGAGTGGCTACAGACTTCAGACTTTATGCAGACTTAACATTAACATATTATATATGCAACTGAATGACACACATGGTGTTTGTTCAAACATTCTCAACAGAAAGTGAACATGTCAGGACAGCACCCCTTGGTGACCATATACTCAAGGGGTGTAGGCACTGATCCCCCAGGGGTGAAGTGATAGGAGCACAAACATGAGTCAATAGTTAGCTCTGTGTCTTTCCTCCTGCAAGAAAAATATATGTGTGATGCCCAATGTGACTGGTAACTGCATATTATAAAGCTGGAAATATTGTACACAAAGTTATGACAACACAAGCACACATTAAACAATGCATGTTACTGCTCTTGTTATTCCTATATGAGACCTCACAAGACACAAAAATATGCATGGTAAAAAGGGAGCAACAATACATTTCAAATGTAGCTTGTCATTGAAATGATCGTGGATTTCACTACATCAAAAGTGAATGAAATTAAGTGATATAATAAGAGATATTAACCTTACTCTCATATTAGCCAAAAGATATAAAATTTCAAAAAGACAAAATACAGTTTCGGGAGCTTTCGGCTTTGCGCCTTTATCAACCGTTATGTATTATTTAGATCATTTTCGTCACAAACTTGCATGGAACAGAAAATTCGAATTGGTACGAACATGCAGAAATCACACACGCACTTCCCAGCTACTCTTTAAAAACGCATCTATGCAAAACTTACAGAGACATAAAAGATTTATCATGAAGTGCAGAACAAGATAGTCATGTCGAAAACATGAGTCATACGTTCAGCGGAGATAGTATACATCGTGGGTACATCATCAATAATGGGTCCCGACCCCCCGACCAACATTAAAAATATGGAGATAAGCATATATGAGGTAAGTACATGCATGCATACGATAACAGAAGTGTACAACAGCACAACCGCACGGCGCACACCCGCGCACACAAGTTTCCATGGTCAGTCAGTTGAGATATAATGACCACTCAGATGATAGGCCAAGACGAGGTTTGCGTGTTAAGAGTGGGTTGAAGTTCGCGAATAAAAATGGATTCCCAAATTTTTCTATCTGGGCCGTCTTTTGACGCATGCAGAATCTTGATTGAGACGTTTGAGCAGTCCAGTTGCACAGAGTGTTTCGTTTGGTGAAGGCCAAAAGGGGTGTCTAGTTTGTTGTTTTTTGCATCTCTCATGTGTTCATTATATCTAAGCCTGACAGATCGGCGTGTTTCACCGACATACACAGACTCGCCTTGTGCGCACAGTTGACATTCCATCTGGTACACCACATTCTTTTCATGACATCTCCCACGAATTTTCTGTTCCATGCAAGTTTGTGACGAAAATGATCTAAATAATACATAACGGTTGATAAAGGCGCAAAGCCGAAAGCTCCCGAAACTGTATTTTGTCTTTTTGAAATTTTATATCTTTTGGCTAATATGAGAGTAAGGTTAATATCTCTTATTATATTCATAATGTCTCTCAAAACTGTGCTAAAAACCATTCAAGAAATTAAGTGATAAACAAAGACTCTGGAAAAGAAGATCAGCATAACCAAAGATATGTAGACTACATATGTCTTGTATCCAAAGCTAAAGTATGCTCCTCAATGTTGTAAAAGTTGGTTGGCTTTTACAATAACTTTGAATAAAAAAAACAACATATGGTAAACACAATCCAAGGAAATGCCAAGATCCATCCAACCTTTGACATGCCCTGTTTGGAATGCTGTTAAACATGCTATGATCTTCTCAGAATAGGAAAAATCAACTATAAATATTACCTTCTTTTATTACAAATAAAATCCCCATGAATTTCACTATTGTGACAGTGCAGAGCTCATTCAGTCAATCAGAGACTGTGCAGAGACTTCATCATTCAAACAATCAGAGAATCAATGTGCAAAGACTAACACTTTAAAATCTACTGACTTTTCCCAAACATCTTTCATGCTACAAGCTTATGCCTACTCAACACTTTTTTCATGACTCGAATATGGTGGTGTTCATTTAAAGTGAAAACTTTCATCCAGCACTAAGCAGATTATTTCTAAGCTCCACTAAGTCCCAAATTCTGCTATATTTCGCTTGGAGTCCCTTCATAGTTTGAATTCAAGGTGCCTTGCGGATTTACCTCAGTTATGTAGGTAAATACACAAGGATTTATGGGCTTTACCTCAGTTAGGTATGTAGCTGCTCCCTTAATTTAAGTTTCTCGTTAAATTTCATTGAGGCGTTGCAAGATGGGCTGTAGCCGAATTCTCTTTCCTGTTTAGCTGATGCTCATAATACCTCAACATTTTTCATTCCAATTTTTGTAGCTGTTAACAAGACCCATCTACCTAGACAACAATGACGTTACAGAGCAAACCCCTGGCTGTTTCACGGGCGCGCTGCCAGCTGCTGCCAGCGCATTCCGTGAGCTAGCGTCAACCTCCGGTAGTGTTGGAGGTATAGGCTTGTTGATGTCTCTATGTAAGCCAAAAATGGCTGGCAGAGTGCCGCGAAACACCACCCTTATTTTTGCACAATAATGGTGTGATAACTGTTCCTGCAAGAAAATATAAGGTGAAATGAAGTAAAATCAGGTCAAACATGAATATATACCCAAAAGAAGCAGTGTATGGAGTACCTATGTTCACATTACCAATAATATGATGCACAACAGGCCATAGAAAAACAGGTTGAGGTGAATGTTGAATTGTAACCCAATTTCAATATCAATATGGCACTTGGCATTAACAGTAAAACATACCGTTTTTGATGTTAAATCAACAGAAAAAAACTCCTGAACGTAAACAAACTGATCAGAATATATAATTAGGATAATATATAGCCCATAACATTCACGGCCCCATTCCACGCAGAGATTGTTTACCCCTTGGTTTACCCCGTGTTCGCAGTCTCCCGGACGACGAAGATTCTATACGTCGTCCGACCAATCACGTTCAAGATCAGCGGGGCTTGGCCGCGGTTCTCGAACGCCATTGGCCAGATTACGCAGAATCTTCGTCGTCAGGAAAACTGTGAACACGGGGTTGCATTTTTCGCTATGGTAACAAAAGCGCCAGAATTGACTACCAGAATTGGATCCGAAGGTCAAATGGGTCACGTGACTGTCAAGTTCAGATGGACAACACCTGTCAATTACCTTCTTATACAGTTGATTGTCACTGTCTAAGAAGTCTACTATCGAGTAGAGCAGCCTGTCGCAGGGATCAATCGGTCCGAATATCATCAACCACGAGGCTCTACCGTCCTCTTCCAGTCCCAGAGGAGCGTCCCCAGCCAAAATATTACCAGTCTTGTTCCGTTGTCAGCAAATTTGCCAATCATGACCATGCATTAACAATGATATGTTTTGTTCATGAATCTATCACATGTAAGAAAATCAATCTAAAACCCGACTAACTGCCCGACCGAAAAATGTCTCAACAGGACAAGGACAAAACGGAAAGGTGCAGGATCATCAACTTCATAGACGTGTCCAGCAGTGAAAGACAGATCTGCAGGCCGGCCAGTCAAAATGGAACGGCAAATTCAAATCCGTCTTGAAGTAAGTAAGTCAGCGTGCATGCGGCCATAGACAACTGTAGTTTATAGACTGCTGATAAAAAGTGGCTTAAAATACAGCACATTTTAAAGTTGCCGCCGAGTCGTGCGGTTTGTGGGCCGTAGACCCCCTGTTCAGTCGCTGGGTTGACTCGGGGGTCGGTCAGTCGGACTATAGGACCACTCCTGACCAACTGACCACTTGGTCACGACCTGCAGCGGTTTTTGCGGGTCTGACGGGGCGAGGAGCCGCCGTCTGGAAGCTGAGGACCAGCTGCTCTGACGAGACGCCGGAGAGAGAGGGAGAGAGGGAGAGAGCCCCGGCCAGCGGCTGACCACCCGATGCCCGCGGGCAGAGGGGAGGGGAGGAAAGAGGAGGGGAGTGGAGGGGAGGCTGCCCTCCCCGACTGCGGCCACTTTGACCGCAGAACCGCCACGCCGCCTGGACTGCCCCATTTACAGCACGGAGGCCCGCATACGTGCTAATTTGATAACCCCTTCAGTGGCCGCCAGCCGCCGGAGGCACACAATGCCCCAGAACAAATATTTCATAAAAAGGCTGAAAGAAAATAAGCAACGACAATGAAAGGCGGGTGCCTGAAGTTGCAGCGATGTTCTAGTGAAAAGGCATTTTTACTATTATAGATACCAACGGAAGATAATCAAACATGAAGAAGGTCTTTTTTTAACCCGCGCACCGACGGGGGTCTGCGCCAACTTCGCACCGACGGGGGGGGGGGGCGGATGACCGCCCCCCCCTGAGATCTCGAGAACGAAGCAAGATAGCGACAAGCGGTAAACGGCATCGGATACGCACGGCCAAGATCTACAATTTTTACTAAGGTCATTTTCAGGTCAGGTCAAAGATGACGTCACAGGGGTCGAAAAAGTCAAAATGGCGGCGCTAGATATGGAGAGTTTTTCTCGAATAACTTTCGAATTAGTCAAGGTAGGAACAAACTAAGGGCATCATCGTGATCCTCTCGTCAATCCGCATCGAATGATATATGTGTTGACCTCGAAAGGTCAAGGTCAAAGGTTGACCTCAGGTCACGTGACCTCGAGGTCATCATGTATATCATTCGATGCGTCTTGACGAGCTGAACACAATGAGACCATCCACGCGTCTGTATCTTGTTCCTGTACGGAGTTATTGGCCAAAAACCTCTGGTGACCTTTGATGACGTCACATGACCTCACAGCTGCCCAACAGCAAAACAGACCTCAATGTAGTGAAGGTTGATCGTATATGAAGTCATGTATAGTATATGGGGCCATTCCGACCCGTTTTAGTGGTAAAAACAGGGAGTTGATTTTTCCCCCATTGACTTATAATGGGGAGGTCGCGAAATTGACCTGACCTTAGGTCACCGATATCAAAATTCCGAGATATACAAATTGTAGCTACTAATGACCTAATAATATCCTGCGACTTTCAAAGGCCTCTGACATCTACTGTAGCTCTGGCACGGTGACAAAGTTGCAAAAAAGTGACTTGAGGTTGGGTCATTCAAAGTGACCTGGTGACCTGACCTTTAAAGGTAGGAGGTTCAAACTTGCACACTATGTGTAAAATTGATGAGCTTATAGTCATACCAAATTTCGCGGCGCTACGCGCCGCGGTTTTCCCGCTATTCGCGAAAAACCTCAGGGGGGGCGGATATCCGCCCCCCCCGTCGGTGCGAGGGTTAATTAATTGGGAGTCACTGCCCGATGCGTGGGTGGCCGCAGTGGTGATCGACTCCCCGTGCTTCTAGCAATCGCTTGATGGGCGACGAAGAGGCACTTGTTGTCAGGCGGTCTATTGCAGGTGCGGGTGAATATTTACGCAATATCTACATAACTTGGTACGTAAAATATATCGTCAGTATACCTACCTAAAGATATATGTAAGCTGACTTTCACCGAATGTCGGGGAGGCCAAATACTACATCAGAAACGCGGGCATCTGGTACATCAAACGATTAGAGCCATAACTTCACTGTGCCATAGTATATAAGGTGTTATTTATTGTGTAGCTATTATCATAATAGCATCATAAACTGCACTTGATTAAACTGTCTTCTCTCATATTGTTGTCGGCTACTGAATCCGTATAATGCTTGAAACAACAAACTTAAAACGCGAGAAATGCTTTGACCTCAAGCTTGCGCTCAAGTTATTCTTGTGGCAAGAAAGGAATGAATCATGATGACATTCTGAATGACGCACGCGCAACAAATGTGACAAATGCACAATAACGCCGAACAGCTGTCGCATATACATATGGTTACGGTAGTTCTTAGGTGTTGTTTTTATCCGCTGGGACTGTGAGCGTGAGATGATGTTTTTCGTACTCCAGCGTAGATGGGTAGCCATTCGGCTTCCACGGTTGACAGTGATGACGTCAGTCATCTTTTGCAAGCTCGTTAAAGATTTGGGCTGTGCGGACGATTGAGTTGAGTCCCCGCACAGCCCAAATCTTTAACGAGCTTGCAAAAGATGACTGACGTCATCACTGTCAACCGTGGAAGCCGAATGGCTACCCATCTACGCTGGAGTACGAAAAACATCATCTCATGGTTACGGTAGCGTATGCACAGCACACATGTCAATTATCGCGTTAATTTCAAAGGGTCCAAAACTTGAATGACTATAATGACTCTGAACGGTACTTGAGCAGATTATGAATAAAACGGATATTATTGTTTATTTTGCAGCTTTCGTTTTGTTAATTATTTTTAAAAAGTAACAATTGTTTAGTTTTATGTCAATAATTACATTATGTACGTACATATCGAATTCTTATACAGAGAAAGGTTGGCTGATATATAACTGACACAAAACAGCTTAGGGTCTGACTTTGGCGAAGTTTAGTGCAGGAACCAGACTAGGAGCGAAAGTCATTATGGATGGCTCGGGGCGCAAAACGCATTGCGCGTATAGCCAAAATAAGTGGATGTGGTTGTTTTCGGATGCCAGCTGATGGACTTCACCGTGAAGATTACTGATGGAAATCACTGCTGGAGGTGACCACTAAAGATGTAGCTACTGGATATTATTGCTGGAGGTGGTAGCTCATGGATTTTACTACTGGAGGTAACTGCTGGTGGTAGCTACTGGATATTACTGCTGGAGGAGACTGCTGCTGGTGCCTTCTAAAGGTGACAACCAGCGCAGCCGGCTGCAGCCCTCGCGTGCGGCCCGGTCGGCTCGGCGGCCCGGCAATTCATAAAGCCCGGCCGGGTGAGCCGGCGGGCCGACGGAACGGCCGTCGCGCCCATACCGGTCCGAGAGGAGATAACATCGGCGGATCGTGCAGATTGGTTAGATCAGCTGCTAAGTAGCCCACCGGAAAGGCATAGCCGGCGCTGTTTTTGCCACCGATAACCGATCTTCCCATCTCCAGCGCCCCTTTTCACGCTTAAGGTAGATTGAGTTGGGCCGAGATAAGCACAGTAGCACTGGGGGCGAATATAGGTAATTACAGGGTGTATGCTTTGTCTCATCTAGCGGTACCATTTCGTGGCGTATGCCTGTGGGCGCTTGCCTTCCTGGAGCTCGCGGATCGGCAGGAATGGAGCAGCTGCATGCTCCGGCAGCCGGCGTTGATAGCAGGCGGGGATGGATAGCATCTCCGCAGGGTGAGGCGGGTCTAAATCTGATCGGACAGGACAGACGCTGTCCGCGGCCAGCCACGGCCTGGCCTGTACCGGTAGTGGGCCGAGGACAAAAGAGCAGAACTAGCGCTGACAGATAACAATCCTTATATGCTATGAAATTCCAGAGACGAGACGACTTGCACCGAAAATGACATGAATAAGGCTGAAGCCATGTTGAACTTGTTCTGGAGGGTTTATGCCTGAACAGTCCTGAACCTTTGATATGGAAATGCACAGTGCACGTAGCATGCACCGCACCCGCGTAACATTCAGGAAGTTTTTTTTTTTTTTGCTGGACAATGCGGGTTTCCTTCCTGCCAATTATTGACTGGTGGGAGATTTGACTGACTGCGGGTATTTGACTGCAGGTGGGGAGGCGTGGGGAGCCTCTGTTGACCGGGAGTTTGCCTAATGACCGTCCGGGAACCTGTCAATGGCATTTCACAATTCCCAACCAATTGCATGACACGATTAAACGGCGCTTCCGGCCAGTGGGCCAGTGGAGAGAGATAGGGAGGGAGAGAGAGAGGGGTGGGGGAGATGCAGAGGGGGAAGGAGGGAGGTGGAATACCAAAACGAAACCAACACGGCATTCTGCATAGTGAACACTGAACAGGAATGATAAAATTCTATACGTTATTTTCCACACCAAGAGATCAATCAGAATCACAGTTTTCACTTTTTATTGACGTCATATAATTTGTACGAAATCCATTACCAGCTTGAATAATAAAGCTTTGAAAACAAAAATATAAATACTTAGATTCCTTCTCTTCTCTATTTGGTTTTCAGACATATGTAGATTGTATTCAATTGTATTATGTTGTTGTGTGCTGACACCCATGCATGCGTTGTTTGCCATTGAACGGTCGTCGCCACTGCGCTGTGACCTCGTCTGACCTGTGTCTGCGTTTCTGTGTCCCCCTCCCCCTCCCCAACCCAGACAATGTCTCACATGAAACATGGGCCGGACATGAGACGCCGATTCTCAGCCCAGAGGTGTGCCACCGTCACCGTGGCGCTTTTGTTAGTCTGCGCAAATGGAGGTAATTTCGGGGACAGTGACAGCACGCCTCCTCCTCCCTCACTCCGTCCCCCCCCCCAGCCGGTGTCAGGTCACGACCAATTCACACCCCTCTCTCTGTCTCCCCCGCCGTTCCGGAAACGGCGAGTCCCGGTGGTGCTTCAGATGACTCTGTGGGTCCTCCACCGAGTCAGGCAGAGTCCTACTCAGTTCCATCGGGGCGGTAATAGACGGGAAGCCGAGTCATCAAATCACGGGTTCCGGCCGCACGTATCAGTGTCACGAATGGTGAAGAGGTGACCAACACCGACACTTCAGAGATAGCCAAGTCAGGACAATGCAAGCCTGGTCAATGGTCATTCACCTCAGCTACAGGCAATTGCACATGCATATTACAATTAAGGTACGCAGGCTGGAGCTCGCCATCTCCTGTCTACAAAGCTTGACGTAATTTTCCTAACGACGGTATGGGCTAGGTGGCGAGTCATGCTCTGCTCTGCCCTTCAGCAGACATCTTTGCATAGATGAGCACTGAACATAGAGACATGCAGAGCGTGAATTTTTGCGTCGAAATGATTTGCATGTGCGTGTGTCGGCGTGCACGCTCTTTGATCAGTCGTTACAGCAAATGAGGTCATTATCATTTCGGACCGGGCGGATGTCCCCTTCCTCCCTCCCCATGAAGGACGGTCAATGGTCGATTTCCTCCCCGCTCCCCCTATGCAGTCCCCTATGCAGCGGGCAGCTCATTTTGCTGCAATTTCCCGTTGACCCTGACTCGTGGCCATTTGTAACAGGCCGTCAACAGATTCTGTTTGCGGCCGGTTTTTGTGTGCCGACATTTGGACGCACGGCTGAGCCGTTTACGCTGGGTGGTGCTTACTATAAACAACTCTCGTCGCGTGGCAGCTACAAGAAGCGGGGCAAAAACGACGCCACTCGGCGGCGGTCGCCGGGTGGCAGCAGCGACGAGGCGGCGGTTTTTATTCGCGTGGCCAAACGCCCGTAGTGGTGCGGGCCGCAGACGCCGATCGTTCGATAACATAATAACGCACTTATCGGGCCGATCTTCTCTCTCGCTCGGCTTGTAAACAATCGAGACATATAATTAATTTCGCCGTGCCGACCTGCCGCAGTCCGCCGTGGGGTGCCAATTGAATACGGAGCAGCCATCGCAATGCAGCGGCCCCAGATCGGAGGGGAGCCAGGGGTGCCATGACGCGCGGTGCGGCGGCCCGTCGCGCGCCACCTCCGCCGCGAGCGCGCCAACTTTGAACTGGCGGCCGGAACTGGCGTGTGACGGCACCGTTACGCCGTCACAATGGCCGTCACGCCGACAATGGTCGGCTGGGTACAGAGAGCGGTACACAGGGCGGCGGCCACGGTGCGTCCGCGCCGCGTCTCCGAGCACCGCCCGCCGCCCGCTCGTTTGGCGGGTTTCACCGCGGCGCGGCCAATTTGCCCTCGGCTGACAGGAGCACCGTGATGACCTCCCGTGGGAGCGCTCCGGAGGCAGGGGAGGGGAGGGGAGCAGCGGCCGCGCGGAACGGCCCCGCCCGCCTGCCGCTCACCGGGACGAACCGCCGCTCGAGCGAGCGACTGTCGGCGGCGCGGTCATGAGGCTGCGGCACAACACAGCAAGAACCGAGTCTGATGAAAAACAACTGCAGCCACACTGATCTGTTCCTTGAAGCCTATTCTCTCAGCACTCATTCCGAGAGGAATCTGCGTTTCTCTGAACTTGTCTGCGTAACCATGTTCCTTCTTACAGACCTTTTCCAACTCCAGTCTACTAGCCCTTTTCATTAAACTGTTGCTCTACCTTTGCACCCCTAGTCAGGAGCCTGGGCCAGGCAACTCCCACCGTGGCGTTAGAACTCGGATTCAGCGACAGACCACCGTGTGAGCCCGGCGGATCCATTGAGCCACACCCTGCCAGAGAACCACCTCACCAATCGCACGCGGACGCACCTGAAATTAAACACAGTCAATCGATAATTTCCACCTGTTTTACCGGCACGCCCAAGTCGCAGGTCCGGCGGCGGCCGCCGCAGCTGCCGCCATTACCCGTACTCATCACACCTGACTGTTCGTAAAAAAACGGTCATCACGCGGTGTCCTGAGCTCGTCTGCCCGGGCCGCAGCGGTGGCGGTTGGGACCGGGTGCACTCGACTGAAACCAGGGGCGTCTGCCCGGGCCGCTAGGTCCCGGACCTGTGGTAACGAGGGGGTCGTTTTGGCACCTGCCGAGCGACACCGGGCGGCACTGGTCACCCCTGAGGACTCAGCTGGCAGCGGTGCAGCCACCTTTATATCACGCACCACAAACCGTCGTAACCAGCAAGACACCGAATAACTAGTTTGTCCACCGTGTGACCGATGGCCTCATACACTAATGGCATCACCTGATGACTCCAAATGTCAGCGCTTAGCATCGTCGCAACCTCCTGGACCGACAAATTGAAGTGTCCGGCGCGGTAGCCACCTCCCCCTCTCCGTAGGGCAGGTCCAGGGCTCGAACCGCCGCGCCCTCGCTAATTCCGACGGAGCTGCGCGGATCACTCACCGACGAGCTGACGGGCGGGGCGGGGCGGGCAGAGAGGGCGGAACGGGGCGGGGCGGGGCGGGTCACTGTCGCGTTCGCGACCCCACCCACTGCCTCCAGCGATCAGTAGGCAGTGGGTACTGGGGAGTGGCAAGGTGGGTCCGTAGAGAGGGAGGGAGGGAGGGTGTGTGTTTATGGATAGCTGTTGACTATACAACTTGAACTGCCAGATAGCTTGTCGACTGTCGTAACCGCTCTTAGTCCATGTCACGAGCGGATGACAGAGTGCCAGAGCCCAGACATTTTGTTCTCTTCATGGCTAGCATTCTAGGTCTGATCTAATGCTGTTTGCTACCAGAGATTGCATCGGTTATAGAAACTTCGCTATATTTCACCTTCGACTGTGCGCAGCAACTCGATGTTTGGCTTGTCATATATATGAAGCACTTACGTATTTTACAGGGTACCTATTTTTTCAGCGGCTCAAGAGTGTGGCTCGTTCCGACCTACTTCCAAAAAGGAACGGGGGCACGTCTGAGGGGACCCATAGCCGCCCCAATGCCAGCGGTCTGTACTCCATGCCCTCCTCTCCTTTTACTTACTGCCCTCCTGAACGACCCAGAGCTAGACTTCAAACGGCCCGTCGTTCGGGTGACGCCAGGGTCAATAGGGGTCACAGCACTGTGGCTACCGAGGGAGGGGAGGGGAGAGGGGGAGGGGAGGGCAGACTGGGTCGGCACCTCTGCGGGAGGCGGTAAGGTGACGCCGACGGTGGCCCCAGTTAATGGTTTGGATCGCGGAGGGCAGGGGCGGAGGGGGAGGCAGGACACAGGAGAGGTGTCCGAGGCGGCCGCACCATCATCGGTCATCAGAACGGGCGGCAGTCTGTCGGCGCCACGGTGGACAACAAACAGGAAGCGGCGCTGTCGAGCGCGCTGCGATGTCTCATTTAGCGGCGCGAGAGATGCCAGTAAGGCGCGGCACACCACTGGTTGATTTATTGTCAGCGAGTTCGCTGGCTCGCCAAAACGCGCCGGCCAGGCTCAGACAGGGTTCAAGGCCGCGCGCGCGGCGGTCGCCGGCCGGCTTATTTGGACCGCTCACTTGCCTCCTGTTGTAGCGGCTAATTGGCCCCCCTAGCTCCTATTTCGGCGCGGCGTCAGGTGGTGGCTGCGCACGCGCGCCGGCCGCCGGTCAGCGGCGCCCGTTTGAAGCCGTCCGACCCTTGCATGGGGCGCGGTGTGGGCCAACCAGCCCCCGGCCAGCCTGCGGGCGCATCTGGCGCCAGTTAGCCTGTTTGGCTGAAAGTGAAAACGCCGCGTAACGAGCTTTTGATCAGCCTGGTTCCGCTGGACGATTGAGACGTGTGTGTGTGAGTGTATGTGTGTGTGTGTGCGCCGCTGGGACGCAGCTGACAGAGCATGGTTCGCTGCCAAGGCGGGCGGCGGTGCAGGATATGATTGTGGATGCCGTGACAGACTGATGAGCCGCATTGAGCGGGCTGTGGCGGCCGGTGGGCACTGACCGGTGCGGCGGATTCCCGGCCCGGCTGTCACCGCTCGCACACCCGACAATAGGGCTCCGGGAACAATCAGTGTCATCTGAGTCAATGGTAGGCGGCACACATGACTCGCATCGGATGACACTAAACACTGGCGGCCGATCGTTGCCCGAATCGATCGCCGCGGCCGCGGAAATCAGGCGTGTCTGGCCGGGACGATCCACTGCAGAGTTCCGCTCCAAGCTCACATGGAATGGTCCCGAGCGGATGTGAAATCGAGCCGACCTCCAAACTATACATACTCGTATGTGAACATTGTCCTTTTGAAACATTGGGTCATTGGATTTCTCCAAATCAGATAAAAGTCTAAGTAATATTTATGATCAAGTTGTCAACGCATAGTCGTAAAACATTGACATCTAGGAAGTTGTAAGGATAGTAACCACATGTCTCCATGCAATCTGCCTGAAATGTTACCTCGCTCATTCTGCGCAAGTCGTATTTCAACTTAGTATAAATACCATCTAAACATAAATCGTACCATAAGCTAAGCATAAATCATATAATTGATAGTTACTCTGACCACCAAACTAAATTATTTCATCTAAAGAATTCTCTAAATACTGTACCCGATGACCTACTCCACCCGGCTAAGGACTGAGCGGAAAGTCATTCTTGTAACTATGTAACTAAGCGACCCGGTGCCGTTTTCAAAGTAAAACAAAGACTACCTCACTGGCAGAGACGTCAACAAATGTCCCAACACTTAACATCAGTGATACCCAACAGTAGAATATTGATGAATATATTGATTATGAATACCTAATGGCTGGCAGTGATCACAAGGCACAAAGATAAGGCTGGTGATCACTTCTAGATCATAACATTGAACATATACTTATAGGTGTGCTATTTATTTATTTCGGCGTCAAATATGTGATCGTTAAAAGTTAAGCGAGCATAGTAACACAAATGCCAAACTCGCCATTTATCAGTTCGGGCGCGATCAATGTTTCCTAAGAAGCCTATCAGTCAGGCGATATTTCTAGTCCTACTCTTCAGACTGAGTTCAGCGATTCCAGCCGCCTGGTGCTCCAATATAGGAGGGGTCGGCCTGCCATTGGGACCCTTACCATCCGTCCCATCAACCTCCGACAGCCAGTATACGACCGTGTTTGGATGCCGGCTATAAACACCATTGTACCGGACCAATTCCGAGCCCTAATGGTGTCGATCGCGCCGAGCCACTGTCGAGTAGTTGTAACACGGACCCTCCCCGAGCCATACATCACTGCGGCCGAGGTACTACAGTAAACAGAGGTGGCGGCCCCGGCGGCCCCGGCGGTCCATCCTTTGATCGGGCGAGGCCCGGCCGACTGGCACCTACGGGTGGGGACTCGGACCCGACGGCCGCCTGTGGTTTGACACGAGATGTTGCACGGCCGCCGACCGGTACACAGAGATTTACTGCACCGCTGAGACGATAAGCGAGACAATGCGGGCTGGGACAAATGTTAGTTTATTCATTTGTTGTGGTTTCGTGTATATCCTAGAAAGACAGAAAATATCAAGGGACAAGTAATCCGAAGCCGATAATATGGATAATACACTTTCTGAGGTTTGACCACACAGACATAACTGACATTCAGTTTCGAATCTACACTGGCGTAGAATGATGTAGATGCCTTACACTGGTGCTGATGACATATGCAAGTAGGATCCGTAACTATTCCAGTTTTTTTTTTTACGGATACGCCGCAGTTAATTGCCACCTGACGGTAGTTATTTTTCTTGGACTTGTACAATCATTAGCCTCTCAAGTGCCATTAAAGTGACGTAAGGCACCGGGCAATAAGTTTAATCACATCAAAACAGACTACGCGTAGCTGGCTCCAGCAAATTTGGCCGCACCAATTTGTGCTCACCTTGACAATTGAGCCCGTCAGGTGACCTAGAAAGGCCCGGGGCCGGTTCACGTGCTGGGGCGCGTTAGTTTCTGCCCCGTCAGTGGGGCCGCATGGCCGGCCGGAACTGGCTGTCACACGGCCACCGTAACAAGTGTCCTCTAATCATCACGCAGTCTAACGGAGGGGCGCGGCGGGCGGGGGTCACGGGTCGGACGGGGGGGGGGGCGAGGCCAGGACGTCCGGCCCTAAAGCGCGCGGGTCGCAGATGGCTTTTGCGCGCGTGCGCCATGCTCCTGACCTTGGTTAGTTGGGGGGAGTGACCCGGTTCTACATGTAATTAAGCTAGGGAGCCGCGTTGGCAACGTGGGTGCGTACAGTAGGTCTACTAAAAAAGTCCCCCGCTCCAGAGGCGGCCGGCCGGCCGAACCCCCGGATTCCAGCCCCGACTCTATTGCGCAGACCGCGGCAGCGACACGGGTCAGGTCGCGGCGCCCGGCGAGTGGGTCAGTTGGCGGCGGCCGGCCGTGGAGTGAGGACGCCGCGTGTGGGGCGCAGAGATGCCGCAGTGCAGAGAAGGTGAAGATAGTGACTCTGCACGATGCGGGAAATGATGCCTTTGTGATCTAAATTAAACACCTTCAGTGCATATCCTCCCTTGCCCCATTCCTATTTTATCATAATCCTTCAATAATCTGTAATGACCACAGACCATTCAACGCAAGCAAGCAAACAAAACAACCCGTTTAGCGGCGACATCATCTCGGATAAAAAAGCGTTAGTGATGATTAGAATAGACTTAGCGCGGGGGCAAATCGAGGGGTATATATGTATCATATACCGAGTATTTTATTCCCATCTAGCGAAATAAGATTGGGGGGTCTTGTCCAACAAGTCAGCGGCCCTTCTAGACACAGATAAATGCTTTGATTTCGGTCGCATCGTTATCTGCAATAATTCGAAGCGAGTTTTTTTGCGGTAGCTCAAAGCACACTGATGATAGAAGGCTGACATTTCATATGCCTCACATTTGATTCAAGCCGGATCATTTGACATCAACCACGTTTTCAAGTCAGGTCACTTAACTATGACGTCTTAACCCTCGCCGGCCGAGGGGGGGGGGGTGCCGCCCCCCATAGGGTTTTTTTCGCGATAGCTCGAAACACGCTGGCGATGGAGAGCTGAAATGTGGCATACCTGACCTTTGATTCAAGCCGGATCTTTTGACACCAACCGCATTTTCGGGTCAGGTCAGGTCACTGACCTATGACGCAGAGCCTATTTTAAGGGAATTTGACTGGGGGGGGGGGGCAGCCTGGAAAATTGTCTTTAATAACCCATTAACCCTCGCCCGTATTGGTGTTTTCCAGCTGCGAACGTAACTATATGGGGGGAGAGCCTTGGAACTCCCCCCCCCTCCTTGCCGTTTCGCCCCTGATCGAGCTAGAGCTTCGCGGAAAAAACGAGCGTGTTGCCCGTGATGAAAGGAAGCCGATGATACCCAATTTTAAGGTCCTTGGTCATCGGTTGACCTTCCAGGTCAGGTCAATGACCCAAAAGTCGGGAAAATCGAGACCTGTTAGAGCGTCGTAAAGGGTGGCTGCTATGGTTTTTTCGGGGTGCTGATCACGAATATCATGTTAGTTATGATCTTAGATGATGTCTTCATGCATTTAGGCCAGGTCGGGTCAGGTCAGGTCAGGTCAACCAGTAAGGGTTTTGCCGGGTATTCGTAGTAGGTGGCAACCGCCTCTGACAGCTTCGTAACATGTTACGACGGCACCAAAACTATTTGGTAAACGGTCAAATGGCTGCTAAATTCGAATTCAGCTCCAAAAACTAGCCTAGAAACATATAAAGCTCGAACATGTGAACCGAGGTCATCAAAGGTAAATGATCTGACCTGACCTTCCGGTGACCTTGACACCCACCCTAAGGCATGAGAGCAACATCATGTCCCATGTTTGAACGTTTGAAACGACGAAAAAACAAGACTGCAAACGCGCGGCTAATGCGAGGCAGCATACGCCGAATCGCGATCCCGGCCAAACATGGTGCCATGGTGCTAGTCCGTCGGTGCATCTGAAAGAACTGTGGTGCCCTGACAAGCCTGAAGTTCCAACGACATGCCCGTGGTGCCCCTGACAGGCCCATGATGCCCTTGCGAGGCCGTTGGTGTCTCTGCTAGGCCGGTGGCGCCTCTACTAGGCCGCTGGTGCCCCTGGGCCCTGACTGAGGACTGTGGTGCTCCTGACAAGCCTGGAGTGTCACCGACAGGCACGTTGTGCCACTAACAGGCCCAATGTGTCCCTGCGAGGCCGGTGGTGCAACTGCCAGGCATGTGGTGTCCCTGCTAGGCCTCTGATGCCCCTGACGGGCCTGTGGTGCCCCTGAAAGGACCGTGGTGTCCCCTGGCCCTGACAAGCCTGAGGTGCCCCCGACAGGCCCGTGGTGTCGCTGACAGGTCCGTGGTGCCCTTGCTAGGCCTGTGGTGCCTCTGGCAGGCCTGTGGTGCCCCTGGCGGGCCTGTGGTGATACCCCTGACAGGCCCAAGGTGGTGCCCCTGCGACGCCGGTGGGGCCCCTGGCAGGTCTGTGGTGCCCCTGGCAGACCTATGGTGCTCTTGCTAGGTCGATGGTGCTCCCAACAGACCTGTGGTGCCCCTGACAGGCCGGTGGTGCCCCTGGCAGGCCTGTGGTGTCCCCGGGCCCCAAGGGGGCGGGGGGTCATGAACCATATGACCCACCCTTGGATCCACCACTGGTCATTACTTGCAGACTGACTCATTTGACATCCATTGCAAAACAAGTCACAGTGGTATGTTTGTCACCCTGTTCCTTTATGCCCATTTTTATAGTGGGCAAATCTCGACGACTGGGGGGGGGGCAATTCTGTTGTGTGCGGGGGCATTTGCCCCCCCCCCTCAGTTAACATGTTAAAATAGGCCCTGCTATGACGTCATAAGTAAACCTCTGCAAGGTCTTCAGATGTCGCAACTTCGCAACGCCCTCACTGCCAGAGGAGCTTTCACAGGGAAATGAAACCTGCAGGATCTAGTATCCATTACGAGTCCCACAACTTGTATATCTCAGATTTTTCCTAAAGGTCATATGAGGTCAGGTCATTTAAGTCAATGGCCTGACAGGTCAGGTCATTATAAGTCATAATGACCTGTCAGGTCATTATAAGTCAATGGGGAAAATGAAAATTGCTATTCTGGCGCCGGGAACAATCTCCAACTATCTCAAGCACACAGAATCGTGATTTGATGCACTCCTTGCAAGGTTAGATGCGTCACTTTTGCAATGTTGACCTTGCGTGACGTCATTTATGACGTCATCAAGGTCATATTAGTTTTTCGTCAATAACTCCGGATCAAATTGAGCTGGCGAGTCGGGAAAGCCACCAATGGACTCAGGAAGACCTGCCAAATCGAATGATATGCGACATGACCTCTTTCGACCAACTTCGTGACCTGGGGGCGCTGACCTGACCGTGACCTGGGGTCAACACCCTAAGTTGACCTGACCCAAACAAAAATATATCATTCGACGCGCCTGATCGAGGCCAACACGATGCTGCCAAAATCTCGGCTCTGCAGCCGTTTATTGCGAAGTTATTCAACAAAAACTGGACCGTACCTTGGGGCACTTGACCTGACCTCAGAGGTCACCGGTTGACCTAAGACCTTAAAATCGGGTACCAATCTCTGCGTCTTGTAACGGCGCACACGCTCGTTTTTTCCGCGACGCGCTAGCTCCACCAGGGGCGAAACGGTGAGGGGGGTCGTAACCGCCCCCTCCCCCCTCGGCCGGCGCGTATGTAGAAAACCAATAGGTCCGGCGAGGGTTAAGTAAACCTCTGCATGATTGTCTGTTATAAAATGATGCAAATCCGCAATGCACTTAGTGTCATATAAGCATAATGGGGAAATATGGGAACTGTTAATTTGCCGTCGGAAATGATCTGAAACTATACCTGAAGCACATGAAATCGTGACTTCCTACATTCTTGGCAAGGTCTAATGCTTCACTTTTGCATTGTTCACCTTGCGTGACGTCATTTATTACGTAACTAGGGTCATAGGAGTGCTTCGTCAATAACTCCCGATCAAAATGAGCTAGCCAGTCGGGACAGCCATCAATGGACTTGTAAGACTTGCCGAATCAAATGTTATGCAACATGTCCTCCTTTCAACAGCTTCGTGACCTGTGTTGCCCTAACATGACATTGACCTGAGGTAAACATCCTAAATTGCTTCACCTAAGCAAAAAAGCATATAAATCGACGCGTCTGAGAACAGAAAACACGATTGTATCGAAATGACGATAATGCGACCATTTTTGCGAATCTATTTAACAAAAACCGATCCAATGCCTTGGGGCCCTTGACCTGCACTAAGAGGTCACTGATATTTTAAAATGGGGTACCAGTTGCTGCGTCACCTAACGACGCAAGCGCTCGTTTTTTTTTCCGCGAGGCTCTAGCAGCTAGCTCAATTATAGGAGCTAAACATGGGGTTGGGGAATCGCTCCATTCTCACTCACTATTCGGCCGGGATAGTGTTTGCAATTATTGTTAAAATCTAGCATTTTAAGATTTCAAATGACCCATTTTTCCCCTCCCAAGTCTTTCAATTCAAGGTCATAACACCAGGTCACGTCAAGTGACCTTACCTCAAGGAAAGTTCCTGTGCTCATCATATCTATACCGACTAACCGATCGCTTTAGAACTTTCAGCGATTTCAATGGGCAACAGAATATGTATTTGAAACTTTTACTTTGCAAGTTTGACATTGTTGACAGAAAAGCCGGGTCAATTATGAGATCGCTCAAGTCAATGGGAGAAAATTGAACTGCGGTTTTTTGGACGGAACGCATAATGAACACTCGGAAAACATGTGGTGCTTGATGGGATACAATACTGAATGAGAAAATTGTTTGTTGGGAGCCATCTTTTTCGGTCTGAAAAGGCCCTTGCAGAGCTATGACATTTAACTATGCTCTGGTGTAGTAATTGGGTTGTGCGAGCCAGCGACAGTGATCTGCAGAAGCGAGACTGTTCCCGTGGGACCAGATTGCCTTGTTGGGACAGTCCGGCCGTCTCCCAAACGGTCACCCGAAGAGGATTATGTGTGCTGGAATGGATCTGACATCAACTACAGGTTGGCTGGTGGGGTGACCTCCAGTCCAGAGAGCGAAGCATGAAGACTAGGGGCGATGCGGATTGGTTTTTTCCTTAGGATAGCAAGGACGGAGGAATCCAGCACCCTTGACCCTTCCTTATACTGAATGTATCTGTTAAATCTCCTTAGCGTTTTTTCTCGACATCGTCAAGGTGTCATTACCAAAAAATATGAAATCCGGCAGGATAAATTAAAGATAGAAATTGTGGCCAACAGAACATTATAAGTTGCGTTCAACCACACACCCAGCTTACATACGAGCCATGTAGGTAATAATTGTTTTTGATAGACAAGCTTAAGTTATGAAATCATCTGAAGTGTTTGTAAAGTTCCACGATACGGATCGGATCTAATATCCTGCTATGCATCATGACCATTTCTGGTCAGGTCATGTCTTTGAACATAGGACAAATTTTTCAAATGACCTTTAAAGATCAACTTTTGATTCATTCGAAGCGTTTTGATAGGAGGAACACGAGGCTGGTAAAATTAATTTCATGCAAGTTTAAGCTAAAAACTTTTACGTTATTGTGGAAAAACAATTGGTTTCCTCATAATACCGATGGTGGCAGTTGTTGTTATTTATATGCTAAGCCGTTGACCTTAAAGGGACCCTCCCACCTTCAAAAAAGTTAATGAATTGGCATGAAAGTGATGTCGCTCGGTTCAGAAAGAGCAAAAACGAATATCTACCAAATTTCATCAAAAAATATTCACCGGTTTTCAAGATATTAGACTTTTACTTTTGTTTACTTTTTGGGATCTCCGCTGTTCCTAGCGACTTTATTTGAAAGTGCGGCATTTGTTGCGCGCAAAGCAGCATATACCACCGCGTGCTACAAAACATTTTAGTCAAACATTTAACGGACGTTTGAAAGCCTGATGACGTCATCAGATTCCCGTAATGGTTAAGAGATAGGGACCACGCTGGTCCCACCCTGCAAGTAAAGGGAAGAAATTTCTTGAACACCATAAAGCTGCGGGGGTTGCGACCAGGATAAATGGTGGTTTCTGAGCCTGGCCGCAAACTTGGCTATCTCAACTCAAAACTAATGTTAAGGTGGGAGGGTCCCTTTAATTAAATCTGACAATATTATTCAGACATAGCGGTAAACGAGCTGATTGTTGTGTTAGGTTAGGCTCTTCCATCGATTTCAGAGTGGGAAGGATGACAGGAATTAGGGGGAGACAGGGGCCGGGCGGGAGTCCTGGGCCTCATGCTCCGCTGGGGCCGAGCCCATCACGTGGGTTGGAGTGCCCTGACACATGGATAGCCCTGGGCGGTGTTTCACGGCCCCGCGCTGCAGCACGCTGCGCTGCGCTGCTGCATTGCTGCGGCGGTTGATATGAATTCGGCTCCACGCTAGCGTTGCGAGCTTCCGAGTCTGTTGATGCTTCCATGGAAATTGGAAACCCAATGCACCGGTGCGCGCAACGCACCCTGTCCAAGCAAAATTTTACCATCGATGACCTCTGGTGACATGACCTCTGGCTCTGACCCGATCTAAAATTGGCTGAAGTATTTTTTCTTATTTTTGCTACTTTTGACGCTACTTTGAATACCACTTAAATGCCCAAATCTGAGTTTGTGGCCATGAACATCTACTGCCATTCTTTAACACCGGTTTCGCTGCGCTGAGCGGCGCGGTGGCCGTCCCGTTTGTTGGATTCTACAGCTGGCTGGCGGAAAGCGTTACCGGCCGCCCGTCCACCGCCCGCGGGCCGGACCGAGCGGTCCCGCTGACCCTACCTGACCTGAGCCCGGCGCGATATGGGACAGGCAGACGGGGGTTCGGCTCAGCGAAGGCAGCGCCCACTGGTGCGGGGGACTTTTTTAATAGACCTACTGTACAGCTAATAACGCAGAGTTCACGGACAACCAAGTGTCCGCAAATTATCAGGGAGGGGAGAGCTGAGGGGTCCTGGGCAGCCACGGCGGGCCAGGTAGTGTGTGCGCCATACCGGCCAGTGTCCCCTCTCAGGAGGACGGAGCGGATACAACAGCCGCGAGATGAGTTTATGGCACCGGTCGCGGAGGGTCGGGGTTCATCAGGGACAAGTCAAGTAGCCATCCGAGTCACTTCACGCCCCTCCTGTTCAGTCAATTGACACCTCCAGGGTTTACAGCCCGCTGCTCCTTCAAGACTGTCCTAACTCACAGCATTTACAACACGCTGGAGAGAGATGTTTAAAGACGGGTACCCCCGTGATGCTAATCCCTGAGTAGCTGTGTAGATTATTGATTACAAGAACGAAGACAGTGCACGGTTAGAAGTGCACGCATTTGCATAATGCCCAGGTGCTGAGTTGTGTCGGAGTGTGGGTGTGAGTGACAGACAGATTCGCTCCGCTGACGAGATGACACTATCACCCGTCTGATCTGCAACTGAGGCCGTGAGGAATGCTAGCCGCTCCCGACCGCTCTCACACTACTGGGACACATCTGAAGCCG